>NC_060128.1:191878603-192133603 GCF_021461395.2 Schistocerca americana
GTCGCTTAAAACGTGGCTCAAAGGCAGAGTCGCAACTAGTCGCAGGATTTGAAGCTTAATTCACACAGGTAATAATATACGTATACTTGCGTACACAGCGCAAAAGAAAGCGGAATGTGGTGGTATTCGTAACTTATCTCTATTTTTTAAGCGCATTTTACCATTTTGTCATTCATTTCCCTGTAGCACGTTAATTGAAATGTAAACGTGCATAATTGATGATTTAATAGTGATATAAGTGTTTTTTCACTAGTACATACCTCCTGGAATACATTCCATATTGAAAGTATTGGTTTCACTTGCACAAAACATAAATAACTTCCTTCAACAACGACTGTTTTTGTAGCCTGGCCAGCTGCGCGGACGCTAACAATGAACTGCCGCATTTGACCTGTGATATTACCGAAGAAATGAACATCTGGTCGTCCGCACAGCCGGCATTCAGTTGTCCCAGCATTGCTGCTGCCAACATGATAGTCCAAAATCCCCATCTTTAAACTTTTTTTTCCTTTTTGACCACATTTTCAAGGTTCTGACCCACTGTACGACATGGAGGACGCACGTGTTCCAATCCTCTGCAGTCACTGTTCTTACTGCAGTACTTTAACTTCCGGCATTTTGTATGTTTTGTTTTTCGCTGCAACATAGCCTTCGATTCTGGCCCACACTAACTCGATGGCGTTTAATTCACAGTGGTAAGGAGGAATTCTGAGAAGTTTTCTCTGCATTCTTCGCCATTTCATCTATTGCATATTCGTTGTGCGCCCTGTTTCGACTCAGGTCTTTCAGTGCTTCGTCAAACTCTTCACGCAGTATCACATCTCCCATTTCATCTTCATCTACATCCTCTTCCATTTCCATAATATTGTCCTCTAGTGCATCGCCCTTGTATAGACCCTATCTATATATTCCTTCCACCTTTCTGCTTTCCCTTCTTTGCTTAGAACTGGGTTTCCATCTGAGCTCTTGCATGAATATCAAGTGGTTCTCTTTTCTCCAAAGGTCTCTTTAATTTTCCTTTAGGCAGTATCTATCTTATCCCTGATGAGATAAGCCTCTACATCCTTACATTTGTCCTTTAGCCATGCCTGCTTAGCCATTTTGCACTTCCTGTCGATCTCATTTTTGAGACGTTTGTATTCCTTTTTGCCTGCTTCATTTACTGTGTTTTTATATATTCTCCTTTCTTCCATGCTCCGATCCGTAGAATGCCAGTTTTCTTTCTCCTGATAACGACGTCCTCTTGAGTAGTCCCCGTCCGGAGATCCGAGTCGAGGACTATTTTACCTCCGGAATATTTTACCCAAGAGGACGCCATCATTTTAACCATACAGTAAAACTGCATGCCCTCGGGAAAAATTACGGCTGTAGTTTCCCCTTGCTTCCAGCCGTTCGCAGTACCAGCACAGCAAGGCCGTTTTGGTTAGTGTTACAAGGCCAGATCAGTCAATCCTCCATACTGTTGCCCCTGCAACTACTGAAAAGGCTGCTGCCCCTCTTGAGGAAGCACACATTTGTCTGGCCTCTCAACAGATACCCCTCCGTTGTGGTTGCACCTACGGTACGGCATCTGTATCGCTGAGGCACCCAAGCCTCTCCCCACCAACGGCAACGTCCGTGGTTCATTATAAAATGTAGTTCTCCGAAAATTGCCCAGATCTGCATCTTCGTTCACGACTGTAATTGTTGGCAACTCGTTACGAAAAAAAACCGTGTACTTTCCTTCGTATCGCATTTCTATCGAAGTCATCAACACTTCCAGAAAGTTTCTGACGCAATTTTCCTTTTTTGGAAGACTTCAAAGATTGTGTGGCCTTGTACTCACTTATCACACGATACACTGAAGAACGTCCAACACCTGCAGCTGTTTTCGAAACACTCACTCACAGACTGCTCTGGATGTAACAGTTCAGTTTTATACACATTAAGCACCATGTGCTTCTCAGAAGAACTTTGATTTCTTCTGTGGTCGCTTCTTTGGTGGACTCAGAACTGACACGTCGACCTCGCTCGCTGAATCCGTGGATGACATAATGAAGACAGCCGTATGTGATGCTAATGAAATATGTGAATATATAAAATAAGAAACCATGCGATGCTATTGGATGCGCACATAAACCGTGAATGCTCAGTGTGACTACAAACACATATACTAACTCTAACAATCAACAACTAGTCATTCAAGCATCTTTACAGATGAACTTAAGATATCCTGAAATCGCCGCTGTACAACACCCACTAACGAGCTCAAACCTGCAACTGAGAGACACACTGACAGAGCGCCGCGCCTGCGAACCGCCCAATGCATCGCTCATGAAGGACAAACGGTTGCACCCATCGCATTCGAACAAACTACAAAATTAAATTCAAACCTTTCTGAAACTTTTCTCGCGTACACCCCCACAAAAAAAAAATTAAAGGGGAAAGTTTGTCGCTTACTATATTTCGGATGATTTGGTAAAAGTTCTGCATCTGACGTGAGGTTTCAATTTATTACTTCACTATTACTGACTCTATTGGGCAGAAAATTTGCAGACGTCATCAACATATAGTACTGAAGGAAATTATAAAATTATTTTGCTGTGCGACAAACAGTTTAGGAGATATGGCGTGATAAATATAGAGTAACGCGAAAAAACAACTTTTCCCGAAAGCTTAAGTATTTCTCTTTTTCAGTGACAATAAATTTTAATGTATTGTAAAAAAAAGGTGTTGGAAGGTATTTCTCGGATCATTTATCATGTTCAGGTGCCAAATTATAAAAAATACAACTTTAATTTTTTAATTTCGGTCGCCCCTGCCTTGTACACCCCTCGACGGCAGCGCCGTGGTCACGCGCCTTGCCGTGTTTACAGTACGTCTCTTGTTCCGGTGAATGGAGTATATAGAATACGTGGCGTGAATGACATGCTTTGTCAACTGAATTTGGAAGACTGTTCTCGCTTTCGTAGCTTCACTAGAATGTCGCCGTCAGATTTTGAAATGTTGTTGAATATTGTAGGACCATGTTTTTTTTTTTTTTTTTTCAAAGAGACACAAATTTCAGTAAAGCTATCCCTGTGAAGCGGATTTGCTATTACTCTTAGTCTTCTGGCGTATCAAAGCCTTGCGTATTTACTCCGTGTTTCAAAGCCCGCCATATCTCAAATAGTTGCGGGAGTTAGTGAAGCTTCCTCCAGCAAGAAAAGTGACACACGTCGAAAATGGCAATTTTGAATTTGTCACAGAAAATATGGATACAATTACAGTATTACTTTTGTATATAATGTAACAGAATGTGTTCTTTTTCCTTAGCGTGTGGCCCGCGTGATGGCGGGGTCCGCTGTTTTGGTTCGTTGTCGCCACTTCTTGGGATCTCGTGCTTGATCAGAGTGATAAGATCTCGAGGTCTCCATGCAGGGTGGCCGGCCGGGGTGACCGAGCGGCTCTAGGCGCTTCAGTCTGGAACCGTGAGACCGCTACGGTTGCAGGTTCGAATCCTGCCGCGGGCATGGATGTCCTTAGGTTAGTTAGGTTTAAGTAGTTCTAAGTTCTAGGGGACTGATGACCTCAAATGTTAAAGTCCCATAGTGCTCAGAGCCATTTGAACCATGCGGGGTGTCACGCCATCTTACATTGCTCTTCCTGCTGGCCGTTTCCCACTTACATTTAGGTTGAAACTGGTCTTTGCCACTGTTCTTCCGTCTGCTCTGAGGACATGCCCGTACCAACGTAGGCGGCTTCCTCTCATTCTGTCAACACTGTATAGCCTGCGAACTTCATTAATTGCACGACGTGGTCATGCAGAGTTAATCCCGGTGACCACCTAAGCATTTTCGTCCCCATAACAGCAAGTCTTTGCTCTATTTCCTTTGTTGAAGACCAGCATTCAGCCCCATACGGTACAACTGGACGGATTACCGATCGGTATATTTATGATATGATCCTGTTTGGAATTTTCTTGTCGCATAGTACTCCAGTAACGGAACGCCATTTGAGCCACGTGCTGCTGAGGCGATTGGAGATTTCTGCACTGAGATAACTATCGGCAGCAATTGTCGAGCTCAGGTACTTAAAAATCGTTGCTGTTGGGAGGTCAGCACCGTTGATTCTGATGGTTACAGAGTCATTTAAATCTGTGGAAAGGTAATAGGTTTCCAACATATTGAGCCGTAGTTCTGCATCTGCAAGGCGGTCATTTCAGGCTTGGACTTGAAGGTTGTAGATCATTCTTATCTTCACTGGCCACTAGCACATCATTAGCGTACAGTAACGTCCAGGGTGAGGTTTTCTGCAGGCTTCTTGTGACTGTATCCATTACAGTGATAAATAGGTGCGGTGAGAGCAGATCCCTGATGAACTCCCACGGAAATAGGGAAGTCGTCAGATAATATAACAGCATATACTGCCGTTAAATACTTACGAGAAATGTAAAAGAAGTTTCCACTACTTCACCATAAGTTTCGTATTGTTCTTTAAAAGTATTTTCTCAAACATTGCATTTTTTATTTGTCACTTTTCTTGCCAGGTTACGACGTATTTAATTGATTAGATATCTATTTTTATATTATTCACGTATTGGCATCATTCCATGAAGATAATTTCTTCAGAATCCAAATCAGATATGCGATGCGACAGGGGAATCTGTGGTTGAAGTTGAAGCTGATGATCCTGCTGCATTTATGCTGCTGCTTCCTCGGAGCATTTAGTTCTTCCTCGTACAGCACATCACTTACTCGTTTTGTAGCCACTGCCCTTTCATAGGGCGAAGCTCTTTCAACTTAGTGACAAATTTTCCGAAGTCTGTTGCCCTGTCCTGTTGTTTGCATTGATGTTGCTGGTGCATAATGCTATGCGACATTTCTGCTCCGTTAAGGAGGGACGTACATAAAATACAGGTACAAATGTAACCTGTCACCAAATCCACAATTTTTGAGTTACTTAACTGAAATTATGTACAGTGGTTGATGGTAGTTGAGGGGATCCACTGAAAGTTTTTTGTAATTTTAATTGAAATTTTGGAATTCTTTTGAAATTATGAAATTTTTGAACTCACGATACACATAGGTACCAGTTACTAAGAAAGTTTCTAAGAAATTGTCTTGTGAATTTTACAGTATAATCTCTACATTCATATAAAGAAACCTACAGAAGCATTTCAATTTATTGACATTTAACGAACTTTTATGTTTAGTTATTTTTTAACTGAAAAAATACACATCAAAATTCTACCTTCTTAATTATATATCTTGGCATTCATGCATGATATTAAATATTCACTCTGTGTACATGTTTCTTGTACATAATACCAAAAAACATGCCAAAAATCTGTTACACATCTTTTCTAGTTTTGGAGAAAAATGTACCTGAATAACGTAAATAGTACTTATGAGAAAATGAGTTTAACATGCTCTTTCATTGTCGTTCCATCCTTCAAAAGCCACCTGATGTATATTCATTGTCCTCATTTCCTTCCACACTTCTCTTCTGGCTGCTTCTTTTCTGTCTTGTCTGCTTTGCAAGGTCTTCAACGGATTTATCGCCTGCAAGTATACGTTGAGTGTGTATCCCCTTAAAAGATTTCGCGAGTGAAAACTCCAGGCCCATTCTCTGCAAGACCTTCATCCTCTGAGTTCCAACCATTAAAAACAATAACTACGTCATAAACTGCAATTTTAACCATCTTGCATGAACAAAATGTAGTTTTGGGGCAACGTTTCCATATGAGGGCATTCAGGGATTCATTAGGATTCTGCGTTTTGCAGTGAACACATTTGAGAAGATAGGAGTTGGATAGAACCCCAAATGTTGGCTTAATGACGTTGAGAATAGGTTTAGGAAGACTTTCCTTGTGAGTATAAGGAATTCCATCCCTCTGAGCCTGTTTGTAGCGACACCAACCAATTGGGCCAAGATTGTGTATGGGCTGTTCATCTGTGGATAACATATGAAAGTACGTTGCCCAAACAGACCGGCGCATATCTTTGACACTTGATAGGTTATCTCTAATATTCTTACCATAATACACTTGAAGCGTATCAATCATCATCTTCGTTAACCTGTTCTTTCCACTTAGACCCTTTCCGTCTTCCAACTTCGTGCCCTTCGTGTCATCCACAACTTTTCGCCATCTTGAGTGCATGCGCTTCTGGGCGTGACCTACACATTCAAGATTTTCAATAATAGATTCTTCACCATATGGTTTGCTGTGACTTACTACCTTGAATGCGCCGGAGTCACCATCACCAAGATACTTTACGTATCTGACTCCATGTTTAGAAACAGATCTGTTAAAAATTATCTTCATTCCAGCACCTTCCATCGAGCCACATGATCCACAATGGTTCATTCTGCAGCTGTGATTCTTCATCAAATCTTCTGTTTTCGTATTTCTGGTAATAGGACAATTTTGCCAGTACTTGCTCATTACTTGCACATAAAGTACTTTACCTACGTCAACACTTATCACAATTGAAATGCCATGTGGGGCTGTATGGCCCCTCTTCATAAGTGTGCCGTCATAGGAAACAACCAGATCAGTCTTCACGTGATTACCATACTCATCATCCGAAGGATCATTCTCTCTTACTGCCTCTGCTGTTGCTGCAGATAAATTCTCTTCACAAACTTCGTAAAGTGCCTTCTTCAAGTCAGTATTTGCCGTTGAAAATCTTAACATGGTGCTAGCATATTCATCATTCCACAGAGTATATTTTCTCCTATTCGTACACCAATGCATCTTAGACCATATAAAAATCTCATATTCGCTTCTAATACCAGTTATTTGATTTTGATGTTTTAAATGAGATGTCAGCATCACAGTCCTTGCATAAAATATGTAAATTACACACCGCGCCCACTCTGTTACCATCATCGTATAATTCCAGATCATCTTAACCACATATTGTACACACCATGCTAATTTCACTGCACTAGACAACAACTCAATGTCAGTCATGCGATATCCAGTGTTATTTAGACAGTCATCACCATTGTTAGTAATATAGACACATGAAATCTACTGTCTTGAGCTGCTGGGAGACGAGTTCACACAGTCGGTACCATTACCGAAATTATTAGCGTGTCTGCAATTTAATAAAGCACGTACACACTTCTTGCACATCTTTTTGAAACTTATTCTTTGTCGTGGCAGTTTTAAAAAACACAACATAATACGACGACGATGTTAGCAAAAAACTCAAATACAAGTATTCGCGACTTTGTAAACAAAGATTATCGTTGCCTTTGCTTCTAGCGTCAATATCCAAGGCCCTACTACGCCGTAGTGGAGAAGCGTGGCAACTGTCCCCCAATTGAAGCAGCTGATCGCCGCCATTTGCAGGGATGAATCCTAGTACTGGAGTTGTGATTTGAAGCATAGGAGACGCAACAAGAGCAAATTGAAGCACAAGTTAAACACATGTTTGTTTAAAAAAATACTGAGTATTCGAGTCTATTTTAAAAGTATACTTAAATGAATGAAGTTTCCTGATTTCTTAAATACGTCTGCATAGAGACGCAAAATTTAAGAACGTAAGGTTCTTTCCTGACAAGGTGGAGCAGGTTTACATAGTTATTTGCATTAGATAATTACATGAAACTTTTAAAGTGGCAGACAGTACGATTATTATTTAATTCACGTAATTTTCCTGTCAGGTCCTGTTTGCTTTTTGCCGACTACTGTGTACATTTTGCACGCTTTGCTTTGTTTAGCACAGTATTGTCTACGTTTTAGTATGTTTAATTTTAATAACCCGTATCACTTTAAATACGGTAGGAATTTCATTCGCACATTAGTTTTTAACACTGATACCACCTCTGAAGGTGGTGAGTTTGCAACGTTTGATCAAATATTTGACCATTTACGAAGTATAATTGTAACACCCCACCCGTCACTTGTCTGGTTTTGGCGTGTGTTTACCCCAGGTAATTGACTAACAGATCAACAGAGTGTGCAAAACTGCCACAATATCGGATAACGCAAAGAAAGTAATAAGGCCCTATGACTCCTGATTGAACTGCGGTGGCAGTGTTGACACTGATTCAGAATTGATCCCTTTTAATTAAAAAGGGGTGCACATTGATGTTATATTCAGCTATTGAACACCAGATGCAAATGTCGAACATAAAATTAATTAAGAAAGTGACTTGGGATTTCAACTACTTGATTGAAAACAGATGCAGTCGATTAGCACAAACTTATTTTAACTCACAACCTTCAGTCATCACATTACATGACTCTCCTAACAGGCAGTGGTAATAAATTGCATTTGCGTGGAGTAACTGGCCCAGGAGTAACGCGAAGTGCGAGAAGATTTCTACAATACACGGCCCATGAAATCCTCGTGGAAACTTTGCCGGCATGATCCAACAAATTAATCAGTGACCTAACTTAAGCCGGAGCGGGCGCAATATCACCGAATACAGCGTGGCGGAGCGGCGTCGTCGTGTGGACGTCGGCCGACCTCGTGGTGCTGCAAGGCTGTACTCGTCTGTACACTCCTAGCTATCTTGCTCAGTACATAGCTGAACAAAAACTTTCCATCTCCAAGCTCAATCGTCCCATTTGCTAAGTCCTAAACTGCAGAGATGCTCACTCTCTCTCAGGCAAGCTGAGTAAAGAACGCCACGTCCGCACTCTAGGCAAGCTGGGAACGGAAAACTTCTACGGAGACTTCTGCCAGTCTGCTCTTTGCCTCGGTTTCCCCTCCAGCAAAATCACTTATGCCAATTGCAGCGCAAGTCGCATTAATTATGCGTCGCTTCCCAGTGCCGACCAATGCCTGCTCTGGGAAGTGAACAAATTCCCACAAAATTTCCCCTCCTCTCAACTTCTGCTATTTAGCTCCTCCCAGGCCACCCATCAAGATTAGCACCTGTGTAAAACGCCAATTTTTCCGGAATTCTGACTCCCAGGAGAGTTCTTCAACTTCCTTGGTCCTACATTCCCATCAGAGGCCGGCATATTTCATTCTGTCGCTCTTCACCTGATTTATTTCAGACTCTGCGGACTGTGAATTCAGCGTGAAGTTGCTATAGTCATGAACACGCATATTTTGGCCTCTGTTGACCGCTTCACCGTAGCTTTGCGTGGCTTTCTCGCATGTTTCACTGAAAATGGGACGACAGACATTTGTCAACAGGCGTAAAAGTTCTCCGTCTGCTTCCCGGTACACCAGCATGATGTGAACCACCCACTCACTGTCACTCATCTTAAGGCAGCTGGAGGCCGCACCCCATTACCACTTTCTCAGAGCTTGAGCCGCCCTAAGCTGCCTATTGTTGCTTGCCCTCACCGCTCCCCAGCCCGGCCGCGGTCAACTCTGAATACTTCCTTGGGATAAACTAGCCTCCAGTAAATCGACGTGTTTCCACAAAGTTTTTATGTCGCATGAATTACTTTAAAACCATCACCCAACATTAATTATTCCAATACGTCCATACTACACCCTCTACAAGATGTATTGTGCCTTGTCAGTCATTTTTGTTCAGCCCTACTGTTCACTCAACGTAAGTTTGGTGATCTTTAATGACTTCATGTAACGGGTAGTATAGTTCTTGCCATCTTACATAATCACCACCTGATAGCACATGTTAAGTATATAAACGCAAATATTCGACCTACCTCTGATTCATATTTAATATGAATCTGATTAAAAATCTAAATACCTATCATGTGCCTAGTTCTTCATTCAGTTCAACTTAGTACATTAACACTGTTAGTAGTTTTAGTAATTTAGATGCAAATACAGTATACAAGGTGTGGCTAGAAAAAAACCGGACTGATGCTGGAAAAAACATTTATTTACAATTATTTACAATTTCATGTTATCTCCTTCAATGTACTCTCCTCCTCGGTCTCTACACCGCTCCATACGAATTTTCCACTGTTCATAGCAATGCTGCAGATCATTTTCGGTAAGTCCATACATTACTTCCGTCGCTTTTTCTTTTACTGCTTCAACAGTCTCAAATCTAGTTCCTTTCAAAGCTGACTTGACTTTAGGGAAAAGAAAAAAGTCACAGGGGGCCAAATCAGGTGAGTAGGGTGGATGATCTAAGATGGGAATGTTGTGTTTTGCCAAAAACGTCTTCACTGACAACGCACTGTGAGCTGGGGCATTGTCTTGGTGAAGGATCCATGACTTTTTTCTCCACAAATCGTTCCGTTTTCTCCGTACTCGCTCACGTAGGGTAGCCAGGACGCTAATGTAGTAATGCTGATGCACTGTTTGTCCCTCTGGTACCCAATCAATGTGCACAATCCCTTTGATGTAAAAAAAAAAAAAAAGTCATCATTGCCTTGAATTTCGATTTTGACATTCGTGCTTTTTTTTGTCGTGGAGAACCAGGAGTTTTCCAATGCATCGATTGGCGTTTAGTTTCGGGATCGTAAGTAAAAAACCACGATTCATCGCAAGTAATAACATTTTGTAAGAAGGTGGGATCACTTTCAATGTTTTCCAGGATGTCAGAACAAATCATTCTTCGGCGTTCCTTCTGTTCAATTGTGAGACACTTTGGAACCATTTTTGAGCACACTTTGTTCATGTTGAAACTTTCATGAAGAATCTGCCTAACACTTTCCTTGTCAACTCCTGTTAACTCAGACACTGCTCTGATTGTTAAACGGCGATCTTGTCGAACAAGTTTACCGATTTTTTCAATGTTTGCATCAGTTTTTGCTGACAATGGTCTGCCAGTGCGAGTGTCATCACTGGTGTCTTCGCGGCCATCTTTAAATCGTTTAAACCACTCAAACACTTGTGTTCGCGATCAACATTTTCCGACGCACAGACAAAACGTCAACTACTTAAAACAGAGGCCACGGGCAGACTGAGTGCAGGAGGCAGATGAAACTCGAGCAGTAGGCGGAGCGAGTCACGTGACAGGCCACGCGACTTTCAGCCTTATTGCATTCGTTTTATTGTTTCACCAGTACTAGTCCGGTTCTTTTCTAGCCACACCTCGTAAGTACTTGACATGCAACAAAGGAGCATTGTCTGTAGTCTAACACTGCAACTTTTTCATTATGTAGCAATTTTTGTAGCAGAAAGCTTATTAGATACAGTATAATGTGTAAATGTAGACATAGGCTATAGAACAATCTGCTGTCGCCTACATTTAGCATTTGCATTAATTGGCTTTGCAAACAAATTACTTTAATTTAACCTACAACTCAGAGGCATCACATATTGATTTATCACAACCAAGATGTAGTGTCACTTCAAGAACATCCTGTAACAACCGTTATTGGTATTTTGACAACTATGCATTAATATACCTAAAGGTATTAAGAAGAGTCAGCTATCCATGTTTTTAGTAACTTTCAAGAGCACATTAAATGTCATGTAGTGGAGGTCAAAACAATCAAAGAACTTTCAATGTGGCAACTCCTTGAAATCTATTCAGTAAATCTTAACTTATTATTTTGGTTATAGAATTAGCACTTTAGTACAATGATGTAATAACTTTTCACTGTCTTACACTGACATGTACATCTCTAACTTCATTCCACACCCCCATGGAACACTACTGATGTAATGTTCAGTAGGAGGAGGTAAGAGGTGTAAGGAAGGACCACCACACTACAGACATTAATTGTCATAATTAAGTTCACAGGATTTAATTTTGTACACATACATAAGAAAGACATTTACACCTGTCTGGATTATTCATACACAGGTGGTAAAATGAAAGAATTGAAATGGTACAACGCTATTTTCAAGTTTAAACAGTTTTATTTTTAATTAAAAATCATATTTCACCCATCACTGATTTTGAAATAAAACTGATTTTGTCAGTGTCTGTCTAACTTTTTTGGGCAATTTTGCATTGCATATGTTTGTAATATGGTGACAACAAACGTACTGCCTTACAATTGATTTTACAATAATGTACCAGTGATTCTCTGGGAAAACATTTTCCATCAGATGGTCCTTCAGTTCAGGAAATAAGTCCTGCTGCATTACTATTGGCACAACATTTGACATTATTTCAGTGAGTGTATTGCTTTTCTGAATTACATTAGTTGATTTCACAACCCGTAGCCATATTATTTTCTCAGCTTCTCTGCAAACCACAATTACTCCTGCTGATGGCATAATCAAGCCACCATTGTTTTTCCTCCTTAACAAATCAGACAACTGAACTGCTTCTACACTAAATAAACTATGCACGCAAGAACTGCAATTCAATTTCTTTACCATGTGTTTCACAACAAAACATGTAAAATATACAACAAGATTACTAGAGTACTCTGTTATTTTGCAATATCACATAATCATGGGCAGACACACTCCACATTTGTTTCATCAGTACAGTCATATCGCCTGCTGTTGCAAAACTCAACTGGTTCATACAAAACACGTTTCTTTTCCCAGTCCAAGGTAAAAGACATGTATCATCTTGAAACTGACAGTTAGCAGTTGCCTTATGTCTGATCTCATTTGAAATTAGGAGGTTCCTATATGCTGCTCTCAACTGCAGGTAGGATGGATTGTTATTCCATCCTAACTTAGATCTAACTAAAGAAAAATACATTTCCAGATGATCCTGGCTAAACTTGTACATCAGCAAGTAGTTCATCTTTTTTGTCATGGTTACATCATTATACAAGCCTTTAATAGTTTCACACAGTGCTAATATCCCAAGCATAGCTGTCTTCCTATTACCTTTACATAATAGCTTCCCATTTGTATCTTTAAGGGATGTCAAATAACCAGCTACTGTCTGAAGGAAAGGCTCCCAAACACACTTACTACTCTCCCGTATTGGTGCTTTGTATCCCTTACCCAAAGGATTTTTTGAATTGAACATACCAAATATTTGATCAAAAATAAGACAGAAGTCTGCTGTTCCTTCAGATCCCTGAAATTACTCTGATTTTAAATTGCAGCATAAATATTGCAGTGCAGAACTAACTGAAGCACTTAATACCTGGACAGCTAACTCCAAAGTTCAGGTGCAATAATTTCAGTTTATTAGCCAGAGTAAGCCTCTCCCTTTCTCGTGTATAATGCAGCTTTTCGATATACTGCCAGGAGACTTTCTTCCGCTCCCATCAACTAAATACATATTTCTAACTAACTTGATCATATGGCAGGGACAAAATTATATATACAATGTTACCTGTAACAGGATGAGAAAAATAGGGTTTCATATCTTCAACAGCAATATTTGCCACTAACTCCTTTGCCATTGTAATATTGGTGGAAAGTCCATCAAAAGTAACAGCTAACACATTGACATTTACTTCATACAACATTGTAATGGCCATTTAAATAATTGTTTTCTTCTCCCAGGCAGAAACACACACGAAAATAATCTACTGAATAAAGGCTTACAACATCATGTCATTCCTTAAAAGGATCGCGCTCTTGACTTGTTGGAGGAGTTGGAGATTTACAAAGCGAAAAAGCATGAGCCCACTCGGGTGCTCAATGGCCAAAGCGATTTTGTGCGCAACGCCTACTTCGCTTTGTTTGATAATGTACTACGATAACCAAATAATGCCCTGCGTATTTATACCTAGCCTTACTTGATGATTTATGTCGTGAACAGTAGGCATTTGCCTTACTTCCATACATTAATCGCACTAATCCTGTAACTGATTATGCCCTACCTATTCATTGAATGTATAACCAGACTATATAATTTTATTTATTGACTGGTAATATGTTGTTTAAAAGTTGTATCACGTTGTATGTAAAACCCTCTAGTAAAGTTCTTAAGATCGGTGCGCGCCTAAATAACATCCTGGCGACCGGCCCAACAGAGGGCGCTGATCATTGATCTGTCCTTTTTCAGCGCCGACTGAATCGGTTAACCCTAGGACTCACTCTGGGGTCATAGGTGACCCCAATCATCTTTACTATGGCTAAAATAATATTTCTATTTCTTGTAAAAATCCAGAATTTTATGGCTTCTACCACACAGTATTGTAGTTCTCTCACAAAAATTTTTAGACGCCCTGAAAGAAAATTTCTTATTAATTTCATGTTAAGTCACCTCTGACTTGTCAGGTGTGTGTGTGTGTAATTGAAAGTGTATCCACTGTCTTGTACACTGGAAGTCTGCTCCTCCTCATGTATCTTCTACGGCGGTACGGCATGGTGATGCGTAGCGTGCGGCTGCCTCGAGTCGAATGAGCCTGCAGCTGCCTCAGGACACAGTTATCAAAGACATGACGTCAGAACTTCCCGCCCCCACATGCGCGCACAGCGCCAGCGCGCCTTATCAGTGTTGCGCAATCTTGATTTACCAGCAACACGGGCCTAGTAATACTAGTGCCCGTGTTGCCCGGCTGCCTCGTCCAGCGGCCAAGTCCCACTCAAGGTCACCCGCCTTACACGGCGGCATAAGACCACTGCAAGGACTTACATTATAACACCCACCCACCTCCCCACGGGTCATAACCCCTGCAACCCAAAGAAGAGAAAGAAGCTTCAGTAGCTGAATTAGTATTTTTAAAAAAAAGGGGGTGGGATAGATAAGGATGGTTTTCTTTATTAGGCATGGTGATGCCATCTTTAAGCCAGCCGCTATAGGCTGACCAAGACGCGACTCACGTCCATCAACACGCCAAGGGCTACCAACATCACTTAACCTCTGAGCATATTGACTTAATTGTGCCTCACTATCACTAATTGGCTGATTTTGCTGACCACACGGAATACCCAAACAACAACAAATATTACCACAACGACAAACATCATGAGGTTCAAAATTATCATTAAATCTTCCTGATAAGACATCAGCCATATAAGGACTAGGTACTGCATTTTCAACAGGTAAATTATCCCTAACCATATTACGAATTTCTACACTTTCGATTAAATCATTTAAATTACTCATCTTCTTCGTCAAAAAATATTTTGAACTCAACATATATTGGTGCTTTATATATTCTCTTAACAAGTCTTCTTAACTTATGTCTACCACACAACCAACGAGCACTCACAATATAACCATCACAAAATGTCATAAAACTGTCTTGCTTTACTAATGTCTTCAAATCCACTTTCACTTCAAAATGCCTCATTCGTAAACGTACCACAACGGCAACCACTTAGCCTTTCTTAAATGCCAATATCTATACTGACAACGTTCGTTATTACGTAGCTGAACTAGAAATCTATATATCTCTGAAAACAAATCCAACAACTCTCCTCGATGAAATTGAAATTGCCACAAGCTATCCAAGACCAGTAAAGCAGCACCTTCACTTATTCTATTTCCATAAAACAATAATGCTGTCTCAAATATATAATCTTATCCGACGTTTGGTGCGTTGGGATTAAGGAGGGCGTCACGGACAACAGGCGAAAAATCAACAATTCTTCCCCAATTAGACTCAAAGAAATCTCTTGCAGTCATTTATTTCTGAAATTACAAACAAGATGCTGAAGTATTTTTTAAACAAAAAGTTACATAATAATCAACTTTACACAATACAGAAACAGATTTTCGTAATACATTTTCTGAACCCTTCTGCGGCTCAAAACCACTCTCTAAAACACCCATACAATAATCACCAAATGAATTAGAATACAATCTACAATGATCTGGAACTTTACATTCTGTTTCTAAAGTAGACACAGCATTATCCTCTTTCAACACAGTATCTATTGGACAAGATGTACTAGGCTTAAAATAATGATAAAACTTAAATGTAGTCCTCTTATTTATTTTACGATATTTAACATTTCCTGAATCATACTTAGCTAAACTGCCCAACTCTTCACCATACTTTAAATGACGAATACTAACATAAGCATTCTGAGCAGGCTTTGAAACAACCAACATCTCACTTGGCTGAACAGCACCAGTTAATTTACATTTAGAAAGACTGTCCAAACATGCATTTAATCTCCGTTGCATTGAACTATTGTCCTTAGTTTCCACTTCTTCATTTGTAAAATGTGGAAATAACATTTCATGAACATTGAAACCATAGAATTTTATTATAGCTTTAGACGGAATTACCCTATCATAATTACATCTAAAGGTATGAAACCATTCTTTATGTTTTAAGGGCACCAAATTCAATTTCTTAAAATTTTGATGAAAGTCTGCACCACCATATCTAAAACTCATATTTACAGTGTGCCAAAAAGACAGTTTAGCACGACTCATTGGTGCAATTGGCATTCTCCATAATGGCTGAAGACGACGAGCTTTTTTATTCAATCTCTTAGCTCGACGTGCTTTAATATACTTCGGAAGAAGACGACGCTTCATCCTGCGCATCTTCCTCCTCTTCGCAAAGTTCAATAATCTCCTGTTCAATCGACTCCTCGGGCGTAGGCGGAGGTTCCACCTTGACCGGAGACGATACCTTGCAATGACAAATGTATCAGCTCTCACAATATTAACACGAGACAAAAAGGCCTCATCTGTCACTTGCAATTAATTACTGACAAAGATAACTAAACCTCTATGAACAATTTCTTTAGGCGGTGATCCTTTAACATTCACTGACACACGTCTACCTTCCATTAATCTCTTCAAAATAAAATTATAATGCCTCCACTTAGACCACTCAAATTCTTCAAAGAGAATTACTTGATGAAAACCTTGTATGTAACCACCAAAGCCAAAATTATCTGGGAAAGGTAAGAACACTTGGTATTTTTTTACAATTTTATCTATCAAAGTACTCTTACCAATATTTGTATCACCCCAAAGATATAATTGATCTTTCCTTACCTTCTTGGATTGTATCGCATTGTTGTACCAATCAACGACTTCCTTAGCCCAACCAGAATACGGATATTCAAACAGAGTAAAAGACTTCTGTGGCTTTGACTTCGTCTTAAAAGAAGCCAAAAACTTCTCTACGTAGTTTACTCTGTGGTAATTCTGACAAACAAAGGCATCACAATAATCAATCACAGATGTAACTTCTGCGTAGCGGTGCAACTGATAATAGAAACTCAATCTAGACTGATTTATGTTCGTTAATGCATAGCCATCTTCCTTAGTTATATAATGTAACCATGCACGCTCGTTTCTCGGAAATTGGGTATCAAATGTACCACAGCCTCCATATTTCCTCAAATAACGAGCACGAACATAATTAGCATGGACTGCTTCTTTAAGTTTCATATAAACATGAATGTGCTTACCCTCTCTTAAGTGATAGCACTCCTCAGATACACAATACTCCTCTACACAAGACTCAGAAAGGAGCCACTCTTTAAAAGCAACCTTCTGCACTGTCTCACAGTCAACTGTAATACCGAACTTTGTGCCAGGCACAGCGCGCTTGCGCTTACCGGCACTTCCTGTTCTCCTACCAGCACCGCGCCGCAAGCCGCCGTGGCCCCTAACCACAACTTCCGGTGCAGCTGCGACCAGCGCGTTATCAGCAACTTGATTTTCCAGCAACACGGGCCTAGTAATACTAGGACACACACACACACACACACACACACACACACACACACACCAAAAAATAAGAAAGCCTAGCCTAACCAAAACCGTGTAAGAAAATTTCTTATTAATTTCATGTTAAGTCACCTCTGACTTGGCTGCTTGGTTCTCTAAAATTCTAGTCATCAGCATAAATAAGTCACAAACACAACAAAAAATACTTTGGGTGTAACAGGCGATTGTTTACATTATTTGGTTGTTAAGACAGAACTACACTGTGAAGAGACTTTTTATTTAATCAACTTATACACAGAAGTGCTTCCAAACTGTGTAACAAACAGCACTGTTTCTTAACGATGTATCACTATTAATAATTTCACACACTTGATCCCTTTCTAGATCAGACACTATTCTGTAAATTTCGTCTTCAACTTGTATTTGCCGCAATGGGGACAATCTTTTTATACTGGCACATATCCCTGAAAGAAAACTGTCAATGTGATCTTCCTTTATCTGTGTCGCTAGAATATAATTTATCAAAGAAGCAGATGCAGAGTCTGGGGTTTTCCTCTTATTGCCACTTTGACTACGCTTTTGCATGACAGGCCTGCTTGTCTCTGACCTCAAATCACTGTTATTTTCAATGTCCGGAATAGGTGATGACACCTCACTGTTTGATTCATCCTCTGAACAAATATCAACGGTTATGTTAGAAACTGTTTCCCGCTCCAGCATGTATGGGTGCAGGAAAGCCATAATCTCCTCATACTTCCATGGCTTTTTGGGTATGGCAGCTTGTCCACTCTTTGTTTTTTTAATAACACATTTTCTAAATTGGTCTCTCAGTGACACCCATGGTCGCTTGCATTCAGGGCCTGAAATAAGACAACATATACAGCTGTTAATAGAGTGCATGGAGTAGTGTAACGCTTTTTCAAAAAATAATTAGGGACTTCCCAAACTGTTAACGGGGACACAAACACGGTTTTTTCATGAATAATACACTGTGATACTTTTGCTGAAAAGTGGTGATATAGTAGACGAAATTTACCAAACATTGTTTCATTTTCTCATGTTGAAAATACGTATTTTTCTTAATCACAATTTCAAAGCATTAAGCACGTAATAAAAAAAAATCGGAAAGTATGGGACTCGCCAGGAACTCTGTGGATAGTTGGGTTGCAGTCATCTCCATCCAAAAACTTTAATAATGTCTGCTCCCATTTTTCAGGGAAATCTTAATGTCTCCCGTCTTATTAACATCCGTTTTGGCCTTGATACGGGATTTCATGTTGTGCAGTTTCTTCATTATCTGCTTGTCCGTAATTTTTTTTCCCGGAACTAACCATATAACGGTGTTGTATTTCTTAAATACAATCCGCCTTCTCTCTTCTTGCGGCCGGAGTTTGCTATTTACTGATGATTGCGGGGTAATCTTTAATCATGTTGACAAAGGCTAATTCTGAGTCTTCCATTTAGGCACAGAAATAACTTGAGAAAAACTTTCGGTATCACAAAACAAACGCAAACGAAACAAACTGAGAATCAAAGATGGATTTTAATCTCTTTGCTGAGAACTTACTCAGTAAGGAGGGGAGGTAGAGAGAAAGTACTCCAGGGTCAGAGATTATGCTTCCTAGTTTTTATTCATACGAAACTGAAAACTTTGTTTCAGAATGTTCTTTTGCTCCGAGTATCAACTCTGGAGAATGTTCTCGTTTTTGTTCATACAACGATGTCACGCCAAGGTCTCAGGAGCAGTAGGTCACTTGTTGCACGTAGCATATGGCGGGCGGCCTCGAGATCATCGTAGCCATCGGTGTGACTTATCATCGGTGCAGCCTCTGCCACGTCATCCTTGTCACTCCCACACTGCGATGGAATGTTGACCGTGTCAATTATAGAAGAGTCTGTCACTTCACTGTTCGTCCGAATTTAACCACTCGCCTACTTCCACCTCTTCTGCCTCTTCCCACCCTGGCAATCTTCTGATTAAATTACACAATGGTTAATCGTCCTCATCTGATAAATCTTCAGTTTCTGTGTCTGGCATACTTCCTGTAGGATTTTCCTCCATGACTTAGAAATTGTGTCTGACTTTATTTCGCTCCAAGATTCGCTACTCCAGTACACGACGTCCTTCAAAGTCACTTTCTTCAAATCTCCTACAAAGCTTTCGTTGTCTTCGTAATGCAGGATTGATTGTAGCAATCGCCGTCGATACTTTTTTTAGACATTCCAGAACGCCCTGATCCATGGGTTGAATGAGACAGGTAACGTTTGGTGAGAAAAACAAGGCGCGGATACCTTCCTACCGCACTTGGATGTGAGGACGCATTATCCATGAGCAAAATTGCTTTGCATGGCAGTCCCCTTTCTTTTAAAAAAATTCTAACAGTCAGGTACAAATGAGTTAAAAAACCAGTTCTTGAAGATTTCCTGATTCATCCAGGCATTATTCCGATGTCTATAGACAACCGGAAGAGCTGAGATGGATACATTCTTGAATGCTCTTGGCTTGGCAGACTTCCCAATCACAACTAGTTTTAGTTTGTGGTTTACAGTTGCATTTGAAGCTGCCATAACTGTGAGCCGCTCTTTGCTTTTTTTGTGCCCAGGAGCACTTTTTTTCCTTCACAAGAAGCAAGTGTTCTCGCTGGTAACATTTTAAAATTTAGCCCAGTTTCGTCACAGTTATATATTTGTTCATTAGACAAATTTTCGTCAGTTATGACTTTTTTTAAAGCTCGACGATAAATTCTGAAACGGCCTGGGCGTCACCAGAGAGTTTTTCTCCACATACGTCTACTGGACGCACTCCATACCTCTTCTGCCACTTGTCGAGCCAGCCCACACTAGCGGCGAAATTGTCATCTCCTTCCTGCAGCTGGTTGCTGAAAAACAAAGCTTTTCCTTGCAAGACTGGGCCAGAAATCGGAGCACCCTTCTGTCTCTCTTGGGTAAACCACATGAACAATGCCTCACCTGTTTTTTCGAAGTCTGACTTCTTTATACTTCTTCGACTGAGAGATTCGTGTGAGCATTTCTGTGAAGAAAACTGTTCCAATTTAAGTCGGTTTCTTGGTTTCTTCGCCAGTCACCAACAGTAACTTCACCGACACCATATTCGAGGGCAAGTCTTTTTAATGTTTCTCTTTTGTCAAGTCGTCTTAGTGCTTCTAATTTTAGATGCAAAGGCACAAATTTCCTCTTTTTTTGTTACAGCACTCATCTTTGTAAGGTGCACAACAGAACACACAGTCAACAAACAAAACGACACACAACACTGTATTTCTAGCCGTCTTTATTCATTTTACGTGAATAACACATATATATTACATAGTCGAAGGTAGATGTAATTCGCCAATGTCCACCACCGGGGTGGGGACTTACAGGGCGACACCAAATAAGAACTAATGTAAATATATATATGAGGAAGAAAACACAAATGGAAAGACAAAAGAAAACAAGAATAAAGACGGATGATTCCTCCTGTGGATAGGCCCCAGGAGTCAAGGCGAAGAGATAACCAGCAGCCTATCCGACGCCGGCTCGTTCCATCGGGCGTGGCGCCGTCATGTGCTCGAAGATCCGATAGCTCGTGCAGCAGCTCTGCGGTACCCTAGTGCTAAGTACGGCCAGTTCTCGGGGTCGAAAACCAAGTGTAGAAAGGTCCTTCGCCGACGCTGGAGACCAAACACCCCTCCAGTTCAATGTTGCGGTGGACACAGTCACCTCCTCGACGTCTCGGTGCAGGTTGGAGATGGCACGCCTGATGGACGGCGTGTCGTAGTAGGCCGCCTTCTGTGAGTGACACCAGTCGAGCCGGAGATGGTCTCAGACTATCTGGGCGTCTATCACGCGGGCGATGCCGTCTTTAACCGCCACCACGTCAGGCCTGCGGATTCCCTCAGGTGTTCGGAGGTGGGGCTCCACAGAGACGTTGAAGCCCCGCTGCACGAGTCCACGAGCGACATAGCGCACGATCGCGTCATGTCGTTTAACTCGGGACCCGTGCGTCCTGAAGCAAGCCTGTAGTACGTGGTTGGCGGTCTCCACGGCTTGGCAGCCCGCGCGGCATCTGGTGTCCGCCTCCCGCCCCCGACTGCGCCGCGCCCTCGTCGGGAAGGCGTTGATGCGGGCGTCGATGTAGTTACGCCCAGATAGCAGGCGACTGGTGTCGGCGACCCATTGATGTTGCCTCTTGACGGCGGCAGAGGATGACAGCGCCGCACCGTCAAAGGCAACGTGCAGGCGCGCGGCCAACATCTCCCCAACCTGCGTCGACGATTTGAGGTGTCCCTCCCACGTAAGGTGCCGTTCCAGCACCTCAATCTCACGCTGTACCTCGCCTTGGCCTGCACCGTCGAAGGCTGGCCCCATCTTCTTCAAGGCCAGGAGACGGGACCGGCGAAGGATGGGTCCCATCCATCGGCATGATGGGATGCCGAGGCCCCCCTGGGCAACAGGAGCGTGGAAGTAGCCCAGGGGAGTGTCCACCGGAAGGCGGAACCATCTCCTGACGGCGGCCCTGATGGTCACGTCGGCCGCTTTCAGGGCACCCACTCGGGTGCGGCTGAGGACCAGCCCATGGTACAGGCCAGGCAGAAGCACGTTGGTGAGGGCGTGGAGGCGCTGTTGCGGCTTAAGCGGAGCTCGGGAGATGACGTCCAGCTGCTCCCCCAGGTGGCGTCGGGGGTTAAAGACGCAGCGACCGGCGGTGGAGAATTGCAGCCCCAGGTACCGGAAGGTTTCACCCACACGCAGGGCAGGCACGGTGGTGTTGCCTGCCTTGAAGGTAACGTCTGCGTCTACCTTCACCTTCTTATCACGTCCAGACGCGACCAAGGCGAGGGTGAAACACTTCCGGGCGTTGATCTGCAGCCCCAGGTGTGCGAGGGCTGCGACGGCTGCGTCGATGAGGGACTGCAAGCCCCTCGCGGTCGATGCAAACAGCAAGACGTCATCTGCAAAGGCCGCAGCGTTGATTCTGCGACCAAGGATCCGAGCTCCAATGTGGGAGGGAAGTTGACTCAAGACATAGTCCACCGCAAAATTGAAGAGGAGGGGGGAGAGGCGCTCGCCCTGGCGAACGCCCCTTGACGGCTGCACAGACACGCCCACGCCGGCGCCGCCCGCTATCACCGTCGCGCTGCCCTCGTAGCACCTCTCGACGCACTCGATAAAGCAATCCGGCAGGCCGTGAGCCCTCAGCACAGGGCGAAGGGCAGCATGATCCACCGAATCAAATGCTTTAGAGACGTCGATCGACGCCACAAAAACAGAGCGACAGGAGCGGACCGCGTCAGTGAGAGCAGTGTCTAAGATGAAGGTGTTTTCCAACATCCCATCCCGAGGGATGAATGCCCGCTGACGTTCGTCCACAGCACACGCACGCAGCAGGCGTGACGCGAGAACCTTGTGAAAGGCCCGCGCCAGGACCGAGCAGACGGTAATGGAGCGAAAGTCAGCGGGGGATGTTGGTGCAGCCGTTTTGGGGAGAAGTGACGTCCGCGCGCGAAGTAGACGCTCAGGAAGGGCGCGGGCCAGGAGGAAGAGGTTCATGATTTTCACCAGGACTTCGTGCGGCAGGCGCCGCAGCTCCGCTGGAGTAAGGCCGTCCGGCCTGGCTGCCGATCCCCTGGGCGGCAAGGCAGCAGCGACCTCCTCGTATGTGACCGGCCCCAAAGGCACTCAAGAGCGACAGGCTCCGAGTGCGGGAGGAGGCGGTCACGGATGAAGCCCGCGGTGGAGATGGGCTTCTTTGTGAAGAGGTCCGCCCAGAAGTCCAGCAGACCGGGGATGTCGGGTGGCGGCTGGAGCAGGGTGCCATCCAAAAGGCCGCGCACGCAACGTGCACGCGACCTTCGGAAGGCATCCTGCGTTCTCGCGTATTCCCAGCGGCGCCGCTTGCGCTTCTGCAACGGCGGCGTAGCGGGCGGCCGCTTAGATGGTTGGCGCGGCCGCTGTGTCCTGGTGTTCGATCTCTCCCCTCTGGACCCGACCGACACAAGGGCATCAGGGAGCATGCCCAGGATGACATCGGGCGGCGTGCCCCGCCCCAGACCAATGACTCGATCTAGAGCGGAGAAACGCTGGGCGGAAGCAGGTAGCCCCGCCAGATGCTCCCAGATGGCGGCGTCAGTCGGCCCCTCCGGCGGCGGCCCGGTGGTGCTGGCCGCGAAGTCCTCAGCTGCGTCGTCGGACGGCACAGCGGCATCACCCGCATCGGGCAGCGAGCTCGCTGCTCCCCGGCGGGACGCCGGCTCTTCCCCCCGACCGATCTCAAGCGCCTCCATGAATTGGCGGACAAGCTGCTTGTGGGCAGCTTTCCGCCGTTGGCACTTGATTGCCTCAAGCGTTCGGTCGGGGAACATCCTAATCAGCTCTTGGTTGACAAAGAAGAACCGTGCGTCCCTCTCGAGGAACAGTTCGGCCTCCGCCTTGGCGAGCGACAGGACTTCTTCCTCCTTCCACCTCGCGCGATGCCTCTCCGTGACGATCTCCGGGTTGGCGGCCGTTAGATGTTGGCGGCGGCGATGGACCCCGAGACCGTTCTTGGTCGTGAAGCTGCGGTGACACTCACTACAGGCGTAAACAGCTGCAACAGTTACAAAATCTACGGCACGGCCGGTAGGCCGGCTAGGTGCTGGGGAAGCTGGGGTGGCACCTTCAGCGGAAGGGCCACCACTTGTGTTTTCTATCGTGCTGCCCCCAACTTAAAAGGGATAGTGCGAGGGGGGGCTTGTAACCCCCCCAAGCCCCTGGTGCGGTCTTCCACTCTGCGGAAATCAGCGGGCCCACGTGAAGGGGAGAAGACCTCAGGAGAGGAGAGGCTAAGAGGGCTAGGCCCATGTATTGCGCATCACTCTCCCTGTAACTACAACCCAAGGAAGGCACCTCGCAGTAGCAGCACGACTACATCAAGACCGCGCTTCGGAAAGCCGAGCCCGGATGCAGCCACACCGCCGCCACTTGGCCATCATAGCCGTCTTTATTCACGTACAGTGAATAACACAAATAAGTGAATACCCACAAAGCGGGTTTACAGATGGTACATAAATTACAAAACACACTTAATAATAAACACAGTACATGAACAAAGAAAGGTATTATGCCTGAGAAGGCCAGGCAGCAGCCGAAGAATTGAGACCACGCTAACCGACGCCAGTGCGGGGCATCGTGCGGCGGCGAGGGGCAGTCATAGATTCGAAACGCCGCGCCGCCATGATGCTGCCCAGAAGTACTCTGGTGCCCAATGTTGAAAGGTGGCCCTTCGTCACACCAACCTCCTGCAATGCTTTAGCAGAGGCTGGAGACCAAACCCCACGCCAGTTGATGGTCGCCGACGTGGTGGTGATTTCCTTAACCACTGGAAACAGCTCGCGTACCTTGTCGTAAACAGCCTGCTTGTCGTAGACGGCTACTTTCTCACGGTGACACCTACCGAGATCACGGTTGTCGCCAACCACCTGCGCATCGATGACAAATGCTGCAGTGTCACGGACCGCCACGATGTCTGGCTTTTTCAGGCCTTCGGATGTACGAAGGTGAGGCTCTAGCAGAACATTGTAGCCTCTGCGGCGGAGGCCTCGCGCCAGATAGGACGCCATGGCATCGTGTCGAGCAATGCGAGCCCCGTCGCTTCTCCAGCACTGTTGAATGACATGGTTGGCAGTCTCCGTGGCATTGCAGCCAGCGCGGCAACTGGTGTCACCTTCCCTCCCACGTAGCAGCCGTGCCCGAGTAGGTAAGGCATTAATCTGGACACGCAGGCATGAGATGTAGTCGCGGCCGGTTACGAACTGCCGTGTATTAGAGGCCCAGCAGTGCTGCCCTGGTGTTCGGGCAGACTCGTGTAGCGCAGCGCCGTCGACCGACGAGTGCAGGCGGTCGGCCCAACACCGGCCCAACTGGTAACTGGACTTTATAACTTCCCCCTGCCGTTGCAGGGCGTGGTCCAGTTGGTGAATTTCTCGCTGGATTAAGTCCTGGGAAGAATCGTCTACGGCCGCACCCAGTCCCTGCATCTTCGCCAATCTTATCCTACGAAGAAGAGGGCCCAGCCAGCGGGCCGCAGGCACCCCCAAGCCCCCATGAGAGATGGGGGCGTGGAAGTAACCGACAGGCGTATCTGCTGGCAGGTGCAGCCAAGATCGAATAGCTGCACGGACACAGACGTCAAGGGAAGAGAGGGCCCCAAGACGAGTCCTCCCCAGGGCGAGGCCATGGAAAATACCCGGGAGGATAACAGAACGAAGGGCAAAAAGCCGCTGCTGAGGTTTGAGTGGTGCACGCTTGATGATGTTCATCTGCTTCTCGACCTCCCGCCGAGGATGAAAAAGACTGCGTCCGCACGTGGAAAATTGCAGGCCCAGATAGTTAAAAGTATCTCCCATCGCCAGTGCTGGGATGTTGTTCCCTCCACTTCCCTTAAGAGAGTCATAGTTACTCCCGCCGGAAGCAGTCGGGGTATTTCGTGCCACACTGACAACATATGTTCGTGCAACAGGGCAGCGAGCTAATCGTCGGTGCTGATTGCATTGTTGTCTGCTTTGTCATTGAGCTGTACTCTCCCTATCTATCTTTTGCAATGATGTTTTCATTATTTATCATGTCAGTAAAAAAAGAAAGTAGGTCGTTGCAACCTTTATTTATTTTTATTTATTATTTTTTTTTTTTTTAAATAGAGGCTCGGATTTTTGGAGACTCGACCTGTCGAGACTCTACTGTATTGACGTTGGGTCACAAGGGAGGTTCAGTGATGGAAGCATTTTCAATACAAGCGTTTTGGCGAAAAGAATGATGAAACGCACTTCACAACTTCCGTCGCCTGCAGCACTACCTCCAATACAGGAGGCAATGCCTTTCGTATTTGTAGGTGATGAGGCATTCCCTTTATGTGAGAATCTGATGCGACCTTATCCAAAACGAAGCGTCACTGACAATTATGAAAACAAAACAATCAACTGTAGACCGTCAAGAGCACGCCAAACGGCAGAGTGCGGTTTTGGTATACTTGCTTCGCGTTTTCGAGTTTTTTGAGCAACATTTGAAATTAAAGTAGATAGTGTTATCAGTGTTGTGAGTGTGTTGCACAACTATTTAATTACTTCTAAAGCTGAAATAAGTGGAGACGACACTATGGAGGATATGCCATAGGACCAAATGCGACCATTATTACAATCAAATGTAACACGAAGTTCACAGAAAGCTTTCACAATTCGACAGAACTTCATTACATACTTTAACACTACAGGAATTGTTCCTTGGGAAAGGGAAAGGAAAGTACTGAGAAACTAAGAATATCCATACAGCTACGACATAATGTTTCAAATACATGAATTAATTCATAACGTTTATGTCATGCTTCTATTTTGTGAAACATTACATTGGTACATGTTAATTGCAATAAAAGTCTTTATGTTGGGATCAATATTAATCAAAAATTTTAATTGATTTACTCGATGTTATTATTATAAACCATCCTGTACAGCCTGCAATCTGGATTGTTATCGTTTTCTTTGTTGTGACCATGGTTTGAAGGATACCGGGGCTTTTATTGTTGACTGACGTGGTTGTAAGCCCTTATGTGGGAGAGATTTTTATTAAATTTTGTTTTTTACATGTTTAACAAAGTTTGGTAAGAGCGGCTGGCTAGCTACAGGTTCTCACGCCGAAGAAGGCACGAGGAGGACCATACGGCGTGAGTCAGAAGGGGCAGAGTAGCTGGTGAGAAAAGCCCTTGCTGTCGCCAGGGCTACTGTATATATAGCGAGAAGTGGGCAAATTTCATTATTATCAATTAACAGAAACCGTATTTTCGCATACAGACATTATCAGAAACAGAATACTATTAGTCATCAGGACTATCCAACAACAAATCAATTTAAACAGTGCTCATAGAACTTTGTGTCATTCTCTGAATATATATCAGAAATGTACTTGGACGACAGTTTCGATTCTATATTGATATCAAAGATGTGGTTAAATACATCTATTCCGTTTTCACTGGTAGATATGGAGGGCTACACGCTAGTAAGTAATGATATTGTAAGGAACCTAGGCATTTTTTTTGATAAACATTTAACCAGGACAGAGCACATCACGAAAATTTAAATTTGCTACAGAGTTTTAACAATGTCATTGTAGAAAGATAACAACGAATTACAATGCAGCTTACCATTTCGTATGTCCGTTTCCTTGGCCACTTCCTCTCACTTCTGTTTTTCAGCTTCGTTTTCAAGTAATCTTCATGGCAGAACTTCGTGAACACGTATGGGTTCAATTAGCTTTTCCACACAAAGGTATTTAAACAATCATTTTTCCGGCATTCCGTATATGATTGGAACAGGAAAAAGTCCTTATGACTGGTACAGTGGAACATACCTGCAACCATGAACTGCACAGCGGTTTGCAGAGTATAGATGTTGCTGTGGACATGCAGAGACCATCATCATGTCTTATAACAATTTCTGTTTTGTTGCTGTCAGTATTTGTTGAATTATTGCAAAATATTTTTTTGGTATGTTCCAAATTCTTCTAGTGTATTGAGGACATCTTTTAGGACATCAGGGGGAGAGCTGTAGACGGTAAAAACTGTGTATTAAGGCAGAGATTGGAATACATCGAACAAATAATTGAGGAAGTGGGTTGCAAGTGCTGCTCTGAGATGAGGAGGTTGATACAGATCAGGAATTCGTATGTCTGTGGAATTGTACGCTTTCTTGAAGTCTACAAAAGTTAAAACATGATTTCTGCTGCTTAGACAATAGTTCCTCATGAATTGTTTTAAATTCATAATCTTTTGAAAGCATTGCTCATTTTTGAACTACGTATATCTATATTGTATGTGCTGTTGACGGGGTGATGGGAGTTTTTGTTCAAGGATATCTGCGCTCTTCGCTCAGTCGGGCGGAAACAGCAGCACGTGTGGCAGATGGCGACGGAGGAGCTGCAGCGGTACCACAAAAAGCACGGTGAGCTGTGCCCAGGGTGAGTGAAGGCATATTGTCATGATGAGTGGACCCGATTATAGAAGAGTTGATAGAGGGTGGGTAGAAAATAAACTGGCCCCGAAAGTACACTGCTGTGTGAAGAATAATAACGAAAGCTACTTTCATCCTTAAGTGTCACTGTAAAGTAATGTAGCTCCATGAAACTTGAGCTGTACATAGAAAGAACTGCCCTAGTGTAGTACAGAAGGTAACTGAGAAAAATATACAATCATACGAACAGAAGTGACACTTCCATTCAAAGTCGAGACTGAAATCACTGCGATTTATGATGGTCCTCTGGACTGACGTGGTTCTTAATAGGGTGTGCGAACACCAAGGATGGTAACGTATGCTGTACGTGCTCCTGTGCTGGCCACTAGGTTGGTAAGGAGCTCGTACAGTAGATCGTCCCATTCCTCCACCAGCATGGTTGACGACTGCTGGACGGGTGTCGGTGCCAGTGGGAATGCTGCAGTATGTCTTGGCAACATGCCCCACTTGTTCTCGACAGGCGTTTGCTGGGGGAATTGGCTGACCAGTCCGTTTGCCAAATATCCTCATTCAGAGAACTGCTCACCTGCTTTCAGGGCTCATTTGGCCTCACCTAAACTGTGCCAGTCAATAAGTCACTGTTGTAAACGAAGGGGCAGACACCCACTGAGTGCAGTCCAGCTCAGCTTTGATGTTGCCCTAAGACCTTTCAAATGACAGTACTGTATCAAATAATGAGGACCGACTTTACACAAGTTTACAAATTTGCTGAGAACATTCATTGTCAGTACCTAGCAAAGAAATATTAAACAATATAAAATTGTTAACATTGGTACTCTCTACCATGGTCATTTGTTTCGAATACAGTAGCTGCCATGTTGGGGTGGCTACTTTGGGACAGCTCTCTTATCAGTGATTTGATTCCATTGAGAAACTACCAAGCCCCTAAGAAAATGATTTTAACACGAAAGTAAAATCTTTTCTGATAAAAAATGGTTATATTCATTGAATGAATTCTAAGACACTGCTTGTGATATGAACCAGTAGCCTATCAGCTATAACAAAAAGTTTAAAATAGGTCTAAAATGCAAAAGTTGCTTTTTAAGAAACATTTTGTTGATATAATAGTTGTACTATTCTTATTTTTTATGTTCACAAGAGCCGTCATTTTGATGGTTGCATACAAAGAAAATGTAAATAGAAACAAATGCATTAATCAATTAATGTAGTGTATTTGTGAAATAAGTTGCAGGTTCTGGTGATAAATGTGGAGTTGGCTCCTTCTTTTTGAATATGGATGTTTGATATTTATTCCATATAAGTCAGTTATTTTCTTAAAAAAGGCTGTTGTCATTACCATACTTAGTTTTAATCATCATTTTATTAATTAAGCACTTCACACATTTTCTAGTTTTGCTATAGTTGATGTCAAAATGTTGATATATTTACTGATAGCAGCCATGTTTAGCGGCTGTGTTGTAAACATATTTGTGTGTACTAATCAGTACTTGACAAACAGTGGTATATAACTTGTGGTGCAATGTGGGGTGTATTGCCAACACTAGTTGCTCTTTGATTGCATTTTTTAAAGAAAACTATTTTGTATTTTTATAATCACTTGAAGTAACTTTTTGAAAGGGTTGTTGAGTTTACATCCTGCAACCTTTATATACAGATAACATATTTTGCCTTCGTAGCTTAACTAGTGTGTGTTGGTGTATTTACCAGACAGTTGACAAAATGTAGTTACTCAACTGAATACCACATTTTATACAAAACTGCCAATTTGCCTGTGTTGGGTGACGTTAAGAACTGACCTGCATCTCTCTGTTCAGTGGTCACAAAAATATCGGACAGATGTAATGCTCTAGACGTTTTACTTGGTTTGTACAAATTCAGTTTGTTGAGCATGGATTGAACAGTTTGTAATCTGATAAAGTTATGTGTATTATTGAAATACTATAATTTATATGAAAAATATTGTTAACACAAGTAGTTATTCTTTATGTTGTAACGTGTATAGCTTTGGTTATGTAATTGTATAGTTTTGGATATGGAATGTGCTGCATAACATGTAAGAAGGTCCTGCACTGTGAGAGCATGTTACTTAAAATTACATTTCTGAATAACAGTGCTGTTACTTTCCATGTGAAAGTGTCTTTCCAAATTGTGCAGTGATTTGTGCTGTTGTGTATTGCTCCTTTGTACAAACATCTTGCCCAGAGCTGATTGTGCAACCTTTGGGTTTGCTGTGTATAATCTCTGTTTAATTCAGTTATAAGTGAATAGTATACTTGTATTACAAGACAACACAGTATCATGCGGACATGTCAGCTCAGCATGCATATGTTAATTACACAACACCACTATATTATGAGCTTACTAATGCTAATCACTTCACTGACTGCCAGATTTGAAGAGCAATAATCGTAGTCAAATGCAACAATACTGTTTCTGTGCCAAATTGGTTTTTGCTCATCTTTGAGAAATCATCTCTTGTCTGATTGCTAGTGAGCTATTCTGTGGACTTTGTAGTGATGTTATCCCGGATACTGAAATCCTTCCTTCACAATCCCAGTCTTTACAGTATGAAGTTAATCCGTATTTCTGATGGCGTTATCAGGTACATTTACATTTGTTTCAATCTCTCTATTACGTTTTGTTACTGATGTTCATATTGCTTTATACAGTCTGGCAGACAAAAAACAGTCCTGAGTACAGGCTGCTTGCCAGTTACACACAAATTGTTGCCCATCCTGAGCAGATACAGCTAATTGATGCATAATAATCAGATAATAAAGAAATAATACAAAGCTAATGCTTCGAACAGTAGATGACAGTTGGCAGGTGGCGGTTAGCTGTCTAATGACTCAGGAGTGGATTCTTGTGAGCCATCCCTTATATGTGTGTAAGCAGTTTAAAAGATGACATAACAAAACCACCATCAGCTGCTCTAACATTTCGTTTATTGACAAACAGTGTCGGTTGAGCATCAGTCTTCTTAATGGATACCATTCATTATAACAGGAGAAGGAATGTTCCTTGGCGTTTAATCATAATTATTCACAGTTCAGCATCAGTCACATTGTTGTGTAAATGTTTTTCTACTAGTCACTAAGTATACAAATTGACAGTCCATTGCATTGTATCGCATGAGACTCGTATCCAAACCAATGAGTGAAGCAGTGAAAGAGTGTCACTGGACTGAAACTGATTGTCAATAAATAAATGCGCATTAGAGCAGCTTTCAACTGGTTTCAGTGTTGAAGTTACGCAGGAGTGCTCACAGGAGATACTTGTGCAAGAAATAACTGCAAAGAAGGGCTTTGAATTATTTGTGTGTGACAAGCATGTTTCTAAGAAAAAGCACACCACCTACTCACTTTTTTACCACTGTAAAGAATTTGCCTCCTAAATCTGTGGTTCACAGTGTCAACTGTTATGATTAGTCATTATCTGAATGAACAATCTGTATATTCTGTTTGGTGTTGATAATCATTTTCCCCTGATACCCTATCCAGTAATGTTTTGCTGTTACAAAATAGGAACAGTTTTGGGAAAAAGGGAGCTTCTGCTTTTGTATTCTAGTTTACCACTGTCATTATCATCATTTTTGTCATAATTGTCATTATTGTTGTTGTTGTTGTTGTTGTTATCCTTTCATGCTGATATTATTTTGCTATTACACAATGCACCTGTAGGCAGTTTTAGCTATGCCTGTATGTTTCTGGAGCGGGGGTGGCCAGTGGACAAGGAAGCTCAGTGCTATTACTTTTGTGTGTTCTCTGTGATCCAAAAGATTCTGTATTCACTGCCTGTGTTGCAGGCACTAAGATATATTTTGTGCACAGATAGCAGTGCTCTTTCCGTGTAATTGAATTAACTCTAATTTTGGGCAGTGAATCACATTTCTTTCAGTTGGAGTGAACATCTCTCGGCATCAGAAATGTACTGGGCAGGATGGAAGAAGTAGAAATAAACTTCTGAAGACTTCCCCATAAGGAAGCATACCAACTGATGGGAAGTGTCAACCAGGTGTCACCGCCATAAATGGAAAGATGATACTGGAAATGTGTGGTCTCAAGTTACTACCTGTACTACAGGGACAGTCTTGCATAGGAACTCGCCACTGAAGTTGAAGCAGCTGTGTAGGCTAGCAGACAGCCAGTCGCAAGTGATACAAAGTTCTCACATGCATAAGGGACTTGACAGTTCCCATTTCACAACTCCCGACACCATTGTGCACCTCTCACAGACATCCACAGTAATCATCATTTGTGGGTTGCAGCTATTAGTGGAGGAATCGTGGCTATTGTCAGTATAGGTGGTAGTACTGGTCCCCTGCTAGTAGCAAACTGACATTGGGCCTAGCAGCTTGGCCTCACTATTCAAGAATCTTCAGTTTGACAAGAAATGAGATATACTTGGGAGAGACTACTACATCACCTGGGAAGCAGCAATGGAGATCCTACACCGTAACCAGCATACTTCTTCCTGTTGCCATCTGCAAGATGTTCACCATCATTGTCAGAGCAAGGACACCCAAATACGACGAGCAGTTCACGAGTGGCTCTGACTAGACCTGTCATTTCCCTGGCACACATCTGCATCGTAATTGCTTAGAGCACAGTGACTTTGGCCAAATCCTATCCAAGTATCCACGGACTGTTACTTCTTGTCTGTTCTGGAAGCAGTTAGCTTACCAGAGGTGTAGTTGTAGATGGCCACCTGAAACAAGCACCATGTATGTGGAAGTCCCTTCCTGACAGTTGCGGAGCAAGTCAGTGTTACGTGGGTCATTTGTCTCTGTGTATGTTGTATAATAAGCTACACAAATGGCAAATTTTAATGGTGTCGCCTGTTCCTCAGTCGCTGTCTCTGTGGACAGAAACCAAAATCTTTCTTTGTGGCAGACTGGATCATCAGAGGAGTGCAAGACATGATGTCGTGTAATGAGAGAGACAACCGCCCACCTCGTGCCACTACTCCTAGAGCAAGGTGTCAGGTGGATCGTCGTCTGTACACTGAACACTGTAACAAAACAATTTGCTAGGCCATTCTCATTATGTGAGGCAATACAAACAAACGTATCATCACATGCTTTCGTCAAGAGGGATATTTTGTAGTTACTAGTCCTCATTCTGTGTAATAACAAGTGTTTATTGTACTGTCGGCCAGAGTGATCATGCAGTGGTGGGGGCTGAGACATCAAAAGACAATGTGAAGAAAAAACAATTAGTGATCACAGGCAGTTTTTCTAAAGTGAAAAAATACGTTTTTAGATACATGAAGAGGTATAACACCATAAACTTCATCTAATTTCTCTTTAGATATACTCAGCATGTCTGTTATTTTAAAGCATACTTCAGCTACACTGCTACCATTTTTTGTGCATATTGGACGTGCCTTGTTGTATGTTTAACTGAATAATGTTATATACATAGGCAATTTGTGATTTTAACAACTTCTCTTATCTCTGTTTAGTGACAACACTACTACTGCAAAGAATCCACACAATATCCAACTCGTGTATGGGTTTTTGTTTGTTTAAATGCAATGTTTTTAGATTAATATGCAAACAATTTAGTAAGCTTTCCGGTATCATCTTTCATGTGTGTATTGAAATAAGAGATATGTAAATAGTGATGTTAATTAGTGTCTATGAAATAAGAAATAACGATGAACTTTTTATTAATAATGAAAAGGCAAAGCACTAATTGTGTAGAACCAAATGAAACAAAATATATCACAACCACTCACTGATACTGCCATTTTTCCTTATTTTATTTGTAGTGACATTCTCTCTCTCTCTCTCTCTCTCTCTCTCTCTCTCTCTCTCTCTCTCTCTCTCTCTCTCTCTCTCTGGCTCACCCTCACTGTGGTACAGTTAACACACACTTTCTTTTATGATTGTTTCCATTGACTTATTTCTCACGTAGTTCTCTCTTTTGCCTATGAAACAGAATGAATGTAATTTTGGTAGCTCTTTAACATGATAATTAGTGAAAGATGATGATAAGATTGTGCAAATTCTCATATAATATTAGCTAATGCTAACTTACAGTGTGAAGTGACTTGTGTAAACATTGTACAGTAGTATTTAGGACTTGTATCTTTTTCTACTGTAGAAATTATGTACAGATATTTGATTCTTGCTTATTATTTTGCACTTGCTGTGTATAGTACAGATGTCGAGCTGTACAGTGGAAGATTTATTATTGATCACAAAGGAATGTTTCCATTAACAAGTTAACATCAAAACAGGATTGTCAAAGTGTCTAACTGGGCAGGTATTTTATCCAAATGTTAAATACGAATGATACAAATGGAGCAGTATGCATCTAGAGTTGTAGAAATTTTTAACTAGTGTGGATATTGAATAATATTAATGTAAGTTACCTGTACTCTAGTGTAATAACAGAGTTACTATAAAATGTATGAATTATATCTTTGAAAGTTCTAAAGAGAAGCTCACTTAGGGAGTTCAGTCAATCATTAAGGATATTTTATTATTCAATACTATTGTAAATTAAATTTCTAGTTCCTAAAGGATATTTCGGTTTTTTCTCCAAGGATAGTATTTACAAAGACTTTCACTGTTGTCCTTTGCGTATTTATTGGCGAACAGATGCGAAGAGGTGAGCAACAGATATTGTTACGCATAGACTGTTGGAGCTTGAAAGCACAAACTTTCCTATACATCTAGTTTGGGAACTTCTGCCATTTGTTCATACTTAGTATGATGTGATACAACAACATATTAAGTTACGTGAGAGTTTCTCATCAAATATTGATTTTTGTATGTTGTCTGTTACTGCAGGTCCGTACCAAAGAAATCATCTGCCCGCAATCGTGTGTAGCATACAGTGAAGTAATTGCAATAGTGTTTGTATTTTCCATTCACTTGTATGTTGAAATTCTGTAACCGTACCATTACATTCTATAAAATTTATATTCAGCTATAAGTGAGGTATCCCAATGTAGCCTTATGTAGATCTGAGCCTTATGTACTGTAATACTTACCATAATGAATTAATTTTGCTAAAAAATTAGTTGTAAGAGTTTCCCAACCTCATTTTCTTTACATATCTTCATTGGTGTGATATGTTTTCATAACACTCATTGTTGGTTATGCTATTCCATCTCTCTGTCTAATTTGTATATTCACTGTCATCATGCGTTAATGTCTGCCTGCTTTCAGGCAAGTTTGTGTTAAACAAGTAATACTATATGTAAGCACTTTTTTCTTTTAATGTCGTAAGCATTTCTTTTCCACCAATGGATGCTTGTAACTGACTGCCATATGGTAGTCTCATGTAATAACTTATATAGTCATACATAATGTAATAAAATACAGTATGGAGTCTACAATTTTGTTTTAATATATTCTCCTCCTAATACATTCCATCCATATATGTCACAGTAGTGTGTAGAAAACGACAAACAGTAGTATGTACAGTACAGGCAAATGGAGCATAGTGTGTTTGTCCAGGACCACAATGCCACACTACGGAGCTGCCCAAGGAGCAAAATTCCAAAAAAATATTCGTCATCAGTTCTGTTTCATTCGTCTCCCATGGAGGAGAATTTTAAATTGGCTGCTCTGAGTGTATGAACTGCTCTGAAGCATCAGGCCGCAGTGTACCTTGCCAGAAGATTTTTTATGCAGCAGTCAGATTAATGTTAATCACCTGTCCTAACGAGGAATTTTGACTGGAGGCTTATCCGACACTGTGTCAAGTTACAACTAACATAAATGTAACCACATGTAAGAGCATTCTACCTTAATGGGTGTTTTAAGAGAGATGTTTCAATTAGAAAATATGATTTACTCTAGGTTGATGGAGGTGTGAGCACTGACTTCAAAGAGGCCTAATAATGCTTCATTTGCATAATACATTACATAACAAAAACATCGCAATGTTACAGAGCCACATTCAGTAACACACAAAATATAAAAACGGAAAAATTCATTAGCAATATAATAATGAAGGTATTTTGTAGTCAATGTAGTGCTGAAGAATGGCTCTCATGATGAAGAAACATTGATTCTTTAAAATGAATGCAGTGCCAACAGTTGTAATGTAGTAATTTATTCCATTGTAGGCAAACCCAAATTCCGAGATTGAGCTGAATTAACAAAATGTTGCTTATCTGTAGAGTTGTTGTTGTGCATTTTCAATGTCCACAATGGAATTTGTTATGGCGTGCTGATGAACAACTCTTCAGGCTCCACTGTGATTCCATAAATATTGGCACTCCTTGTTATGGAGGGTTTCCTCCAAAACATTTAAAAGACACTGACAGCCTCCTGCACCACACCATATTGCAAGCCAGAGTACAGTACACCATGTGTTTTTGCAGGAACCACTGTCATCCACAGAGGCTGACTGGTCATGCATGTTGCCACCCAATCACTAATGACCACAACTATTTGTCTCCTACATTGATAATTGATCTGTGTAGTATAGTTCTCTCTCTTTCATATGTTTCAAAGTGTTTGAAAATGAATATTGTATTTTACACTACACATTCAATTATGATCTTTGATAAGATAACAAGAAGTGTGTGGTTAAAAATAACAAAAAAAATTGAAATTTTCACAGACAGTGCAAAAATTGAAATAGTTTCACATGCTACTAAGAGTGTGACTGGTTGTTACTTTCCTAAAACATTGGTGTGCATGCACCCCCCCCCCCCCCCACACACACACACACACACACACACACACACACACACACACACACACACACACACACACACACACTAAAATTCCGCGAGGGAAATTTATAAATTCAGAGAAAAAAAATTAAATTGTGCATTAGTGTATCAAACCTAGTATCATTACAAGCAGACCATGGACGTGGGCATCTCTGCATCCAAACAAAGAAAATGAATGCACATTTGTATGTATATATGTTCGTCATCTCCTAAGTCAGCTAGCCAATTTCAAGAAAACTTGGTACTCGTATCAGTGTCGACAAAGAATCACTGTGGGGATAATAACTGCACACCTATGAGACGGGTGGGAATGAAGGAGTAGCATAGCTCACAACTTGTGAAATATCCATTATAATAGAAAGGGAGCATATTCAGTGCCTTGCAACAAACTTTGTACATAACTTCAAACCTTTAAAAAACTTTTTCTCGCTGTCAGTGCCAACAAAATGATGAAAAAAGCTTCACTTACATTTTTGCTGTTCGTGCAGTTATAATGCCACATCAGGCTTGATGTTTTAATTTCTTACTTCTTTACTACTAAAGGTATTAACGACATTTTTCAGGCAGTATCTACATATGTTGCTAAATGTACGTTGAAAATTATATCTCTGTAGAACATGTAGTTCTGTAGATGTAACGTCATAAATACAGAAAGGCACGGAAAACTGCCTCATCGTGCACGACATTTAAATTTATTACTTATCTGCTAGTAACTCTATTTGGAACAAATTTTGTCAACAGAATCCGCACATTCCACTTGATGTACCCATAGAATTATGTCATTTTACGACAGATTGTTCACAAGATATGACATAATGATTGAACTGCTTGAAAATGAAACTGCAGGGTGAAATTTGCTATGGGTACAGGTGAAATATGTGTGAAATAAATTAAAATATATGGGATGAGGATGATGATTGTGAGAGAATGTGGGGAGTAAAAGGACAGAGAGAGGGATAGGAGCAAATGGACAAATGGGAAGGAGGTGAAGGACTAGCAGAACAGTTGAATAAATACACACCCGAGCAACACCAGACACTGAGTTGTTGCTTGCATAAGAAAGTGCTAGATAACTGACATTTCCATGATAAAATGCACGTTATCTATACGAGGTCATTTTCTGCATACAACACTCTCGCTCACCACTGCTACCTTGCATTTGAAGATTTATTTCTTGGCAACCCAGTGACACTTTCCAGTTCACACAGATTGGTTTGCCGATATTTTTTTACTAATATTTGTCAGGTGAGCATAATACAAAGACCTGGATATAGTACTCGATAAACTTGTGATGTGCAGTACATGTTTATGTGTAGTGAAGTCAAAAATTTCTAAATGATAAGTGCCAGAACCTTTGTTTGATTACTGCACGAAGAGACCGATGGGGAAGAAGAAATTTGTCCTGACAAAAAAAATCGATGTCACAATGGAAGGAAATTGATTGATAAGTTGCTATAGTTTATTATGAATCTGACAGGTACACCTCAAAAGGTCACAATGGTTTTCGGATTGATAACGTATTAAAAATTATGTGAGAGGCAGGAACTGAAACCTTACCTTTTGCAAGTAATGCTCTTACAGAAAAACCTATCCATTAAATGGGTCGATGTTTCAAAACGGCGCGTTTCAGCACAGAGGAAAATATTAATTGGAGCAAGAGATGGGGGCCAACTATTTTTCCGCTTCATGATGTTTGTGGGGCACATGTCGGTTTCTCACATACTGCTGTGAAATACCCAAATGCACGTTCTTCAATATCTCCCCTAAAATTATTGGGAAATCTGATTTATAATAACCAGATTTCCCAATGATTTTGGGAGTGGAATAAATTTTTAAGTTGATTTTTTTCTTCCTTGTAATACCGGATATTGTGGAGCTTAGCAAACAGATCTACACTGACAGTGTAGGAGGTGAGTAGAATGGTACTTATGTCAAGAGTATGTGAATTATCAATTATGTTGGATGTGATCCTCTGCCAAGCAAATGCAACACCTCGCTGCAGGAACTTGGAGCTCATATACACTGTTGCGTCCTGTGGCATTAACTGTTCTACATTAAGGGGAACATTAACACTTACATTGGGCATTGTGTTACTAGGCAGTGGGTGCTAAATATTGGTGACTGCTGAGGTTTGTCATAATAAATGTATAATAAAATTAATTTGTATGTAATCCATAAATTTATTTTCCTGAAGCATGAGCATGTACTCAACATGGTAAATCACTGAAGATTTGGCCCAATTAGTTAGTGTGAAACCTCCCTCATTTCCATGTTTTTAGAGTTGGTATATTGTGCACTACTTCTAGGTTCACCTGTAACACACAATTTCCACAAGCTTGTGAGTAGACATGTTACATACAAGGGCTTCAGCAAATACTGAATGAATTGTTACGGTGTGTTGTGTGCTACAGGGGAAAAACTTTTTGTTTCTGATATAAATATATTCTGAAGAAGACTTAATTTAGAAAAACTTTTCCATAATGAAGAATCCGAGTTTGTTACTTCATCGGTCCATGTTTAAAGGAAAAATCTTTGTGCTCTTGTGCGTGTTTAAAGTAAAAAGCTATTTGCTCATGTGCGGTGTATTACGATTGGAACTGGATACAGTCTCTCTCTCTTGCCTTTTGTTTTGACTGTTGGTTGACAATTTTGAAAGTGCCTTAACATGAATGACACTGAAAAAAGCAAACATGCAAAATTAAGTGGGGCGGCATTTCGGAAATTATCGAAGGAAAGGCGAGAACGAGAATCCAATGTTCTATAAGTGCTTGGTAGAGTAGATAAATTTTTCGCAAAAAATGTTGCTGGCTCGACTTCGCGTTCAAGTAGTACGGATGATATATCTGGCACTGCAGCTGTTGTAATATAAGTATGTAATAGAAGTAAATATAGACGAAACGAAACTTGAAAATGAAGAAATAAATTGTTCCTGATTTCGAGTTTCGTGAAAAACTAAATGTCGAATCAGACATTACAAAAAGAGAGAACCTCGTTTGTGATGATCCTGAGAATGGTCTGTCAATGAATCAACAATCGACATTCTCTTACAACGTGGCATTAACCAAAATTGTAACGGTGATTCTTCTAACTCAAGAAGATCAGTAGGCGATAAAACCAAATACTTGAACAAAAATGTGTTCTACCCTAAACTTTTAAATGGTGAATCAACTTTGCGGGATTTTCTTGTATACTCCTGTAGCACCGGTGGCAATGTTGCCAATTTAGCAAGTTTTGCCTTCGTCTTAGCGACAAAAAAAAAGTTTTTAGAAGAAAAAATTATTTAGCGACTTATCTGAGGACTTTTGGAGTACAAATCAAAACTATTTTGGGCCAGTATTTTCATTAACAAAACTAAGATTTAAACTATAGAATGGGTACTGCACTGACTTTGTTCCAGATTTACTACGTTAATTTAAGTTCTTAGCAGATCATGTAGCATTGTTCAGCATTTAGTAAACCTGAATGTGGGATTTACCTACAGAGTAAGAAAACCTTGACTATAGAACAATTCATTATTCATTACCCACTAGCCTGTTATCATCGATAGCGTATCGATCTATAATTCTTCAACTTTTGAACTCCCTTTATTTTTCGAATTGACAAAAAACATACGTAATATTAAGTATAATAAAATAAATTTCTGTCCAGCAACATCTAATTTTTCGAAATGTTGACTCGCAGTCAAATTATTACCACATGCACAGTGGTAACGCAAGAACAATTCGGTGAGGGTATCTCAGACATTCTTACATTTTAAACAATGAACAATAGTACTGATATCTAGTTACCGAGTGAGTAGATTTGTTCATGACCTCTAGTTCGCCTGAGTTTTAATGTATTTTCAGTGATTATAAATTGGTGAAACTTATGTTGTGGTGGCTTACATAATGGATTTACTGCAGAAGAAGAAGCAGTACGCTCAAAAATATCGGGATGCGTGGGAAGCAGAACCAGAATTCAACGGGTGGCTGAAACCAGTCGTTGGAGACTTATCCAAGGCAAGATGTCAACTATGTGCAACAGAGTTTTATGCTAAATTGTGTGATATTAGAAAGCATTCGAAAACTATTAAGCATAAACAAAAAATTGATTTAAAAAGAAAAACACAAACCACCTTACCAGTGAAAATTGTTTCGAAAACTACAGTTAGAATAGCAAGTAGAGCGGAAGGCGCCCTTTCTTTATTTATTGCTGAACATTGTTCTGTTTTAGCTGTAGATCATTTAGCAATACTGTGCAAAAAGGTGTTTTCGGTGATGAGGGCGCTAAAAACATGCAATTACATCGTACAAAGTGCACTAACATTTTAACTGAAGTTTTGGCTCCATATTTTACACAATCATTGGTTGAAGATATAGGTAACCAAAAATACGGTACACTGATAGATGAATCCACAGATGTATCAATATCTAAAATGCTAGGTATAGTTATACGGTACTAAAGTGTAAACAACCAGCATTTTTCAAACTCGCTGTAGTAGAAACTGCAGATGCAAGAAATCTGGATGCTGTTCTTGTGAATTCTTTGAAAGATCTCAAAATTCCAGTCGCTAATATGATAAGAATTGGCACAGATAATGCTTCTGCAATGGTTGGAATAAACAATGGGCTTTTCGAACAACTCAAGAGAGAATATGGTTTGAAGCATTTGGTATTGATCCGTTGCATTTGTCACACTCTTCAGCTTGCAGTTTCGCATGCCTGAGTGAATGCCATACGTAGAAACATAGAGTTTCTTGTACAGGAAACCTACAATTGGTTCTCCATTTCACCCAAAAGACAAGAGAAATATAAAAAGGCTTATGGGACAATAAATTGTGGAAAACAACCACTAAAAATTTTGAAGGTCTGTGCAACACGCTGGCTTTTAATTGAATCAGCAATACGAAGAATTCTGGAGCAGTGGGAAGAACTAAAGCTACATTTTTCACCTGCCATGCTTCAAGTCATTTGTTACTTTTATTTATTTATTTACACTGCCGATCTTTTGTACAAGATGTATTGTGACGACTCAAATCATCCTTACATGTTTTACCTTAAACATGCTTTAAAAGACGTACAAATAGCAATAAAAGCTTTTGAAGGAGAAGGGAATGACCCCACTAAATTACTAGATACACGTGTATTTCTCATGCAGACACTCGGACAAAACATAGTTTTTCCAACTGTTGATATGTTGACAATACCAGTTCCAAGCGAATGTATGTACGCAAATCCGAACCTTGGCTTTATGTTTAAACAGAAATTGTCTGAATTAAGTTTTTCTGAAGAAAATAAAGTTTATTTGAAGAAGAGATGCATTCAGTTTATTCTGAAACTCATAAAAGAAATTCAACAAAGACTGCCAAGTAACAATACGATCCTGAAAAAAATGTCAATGCTGAAGAAACACTAAAAGAGAATAAAAATAATGCTGTAGCTTATGTAGCCAAAGAATTGGGTTTTAGTGGCGATTTCAGAGACGGTATGCTGCAAGAATGGCATAACTTCATTAGGTGGAATAACACTACTAACACTGTTCCATTTTGGAGTGAGGTTTTTGCAGTATAAAAATGCCATAGGGGAGAATCCGTTTTCTTTTATTTCACAGCTAGCAATGACTGTTCTATGCCTACCGCATTCAAATGCAGAAGTGGAAAGAATATTCAGTTCTATGAACACTATAGAAACTAAACAACGTAACAGATTATCGTTAAAGACAATTAATGCTTTGATCATATTGAGAGACCAGCTGAAGAAACAAAATAAAGATTGTACATCTTTTGACATACCGTCAGACATATTGGAACTTACTGGAACGAAGAAAAGTTACTCTTTTGCGACAAAACCAGTCAAACTGCAACATCATCATTTGGGCGATGTTCAACCCTCTACATCAACTACAGTTCTGTCAGAGTATGAAACAGAAGAGTTATTCGATCTTCTGAGTGACGACGATGAATATCTCACATACCTGTATGTATATATTTTGTAACCTAATTTGAGTTCTTGCTTTCTTTTGTTACAAATATAGTTGTATAGTTTTAGTATATTTGATTACTGTGATTGAAACAACAATTTATGTTAGAACAAATAAGCCCTCGGTCACAAATACTAAGTCATATTAATATTTTGTGACCGAGGGTTTATTTGGTCTAATATAATTCTGACACGATCACTGAACCTTAGCAGCTATGTTCAAAGTTTTAACAATTTATGTGTTGCGTCAATTATGATAACATGTTTAATTAAATGTTAGCGTATTTTATATGTATGTTGTTGCAAGCGATGCGTCATTTAATTAAGACATTATAGCAATTACGTATGAGACAATTTTTATTAATATTTTATTACCCCCTTCCCTCCCTCCACACTGGCTTACTGCACCAATCAGAGCATGAAAGTTTCAGTACACCCCTAGTAAAATCAGTTTTAGCGACTTTTGATATTGAATCTAGCGACTCGGGTTTTTTAGAGTTGGCAACACTGACCGGTGCTGTTTTTGAACACGATGTAAGTTGTTCAGAGGTAAGGCCGCGTTTGCTACTAATGGTATTGCAGATACGTGCGTCTCGCGGGCCCCGAGGAATCGCTTCATGACGTCATCAGTAAGGCTGAAAGCGTGACAGCGCTGCCTGGTGACTAGACCTGTAAACAACTCTGTTGACGTAAGTGACGTCACACGTTGGCCACAGCGTTTGTGCAGACTTGCCATCAGCTATTGTTTTGGAACGTCAAATCAATCCAGATTATTTGAATGAAGCTTCCATTAACAGAATTAAATGTAGAAAGAAGGTTTGAATGCGAATAATCTGGATTAGGGCGACATAATAATCCGCAGCGTAGTCAAAGTTACACATTAGAGTCTTACGTGATTGATTGAAGCCAATTGATAACAAATTATTGGTCGAAAGGCAGAGTGATTTATAGCATTACACATATTACGCATTGAGGACAATGTGTATAAATGTTTTTAACGCATTAACTGCAGCTTACCAATGTAGGCTAACTACCACTGAGACGTTTGCAGCACGAATTTGTCTTTGAACCCATACCAGCAGTAGCAAATGCGGAAAAACAAACCAAATATCGTAAAGGATACGTAGTGGAACGCCCATTGCATTTTTCCAGTTTGTGTACTATATCTGTAAATAATATGCATCAAAACACGTCGGATGATTGTTCATTTTCTAATATATGTTTTTTGGGGATGACCCAGTAGTTTTATTTTTTTATTATGAGATATGCATTAAATGTAGGTAAGTGCATTTAAATAAGCCACAAACAAATATTAGGCAAAGCCACACGTCTGTCTGTTATCACAACCGTTATTTCTCATTCGCTGTGTTCCACAACTGTCGACGAAATTATCGCTTTTCAACCTAATGTAGACCTCAGACTATGCTACAAATAGTTATTACTCCAGCCAAGGTTTCTAGGGAAAGGGGGGGAAGGGCGAAATCCAGTATAGTGCTCTAGCCCAGATATGCGCTCTTGCCCAGTGTGTGTTACCGATATGCTTAAATTTTGATCGCTGTTTTTCTGTAAACAAACAGCTATATGCCAATCACATCTCCCTGTATGTAGTTTCTCAAAAATCCAGTTTATGTGATCTTAAGATAAAAAGAGCTCAATGAGAGAATATTAATAGATCCAAGCAGTAAGCCTACTGACATCTCCAAATTGTAAGACTGCTATGGATGCAAGTCACTGATTGTCAGTGTGTATCAGTGGGACAAAACATTTGAAGTAAATCACAAAGCTTAGGTTAGTTCAACTATTACTTCTTAATGTAGTAGGCAGTCACAATTTTCTTCCGTATTTTGATGTACATACATACTACACAAGCAACCAAATGGTACCTGGTGGAGGGTACCTTGTGCCACTACAAATCATTTTCTTTCCTGTTCCACTCGCAAACAGAGAGAGGGAAGAAAGGCTATCTACCATCCGAACCCAGATTTCTCATGCCTTCTAAATTTTCTCAATAGTGTTGTACAAAAAGAACATTATTTTCCCTCCAGGGATTCTCATTATACTCACACATAGTTTGAAACTACTGGTAACCTATATAGCATCCAGACTCTGAGTTGCTTCAATGTGTTGCTTAAATCTAACCTGGATCTCAAACATTGGAGCAGTACTCATGAATGTGTCACATAATTGTTCTATACGGGTGGTGTAAGTGATCTTCCCCTCATTTCCAGTCACAAACTATATTCATCTTCCCAGAGGAAGGAAGTAACAACCCTGAAAGCTAGAAAGGTTTTTTTTTTTTTTAAGTGCTGTTTTTCTCTCATCCTTTGTACAAGTCATTTCATAATTTTACAATGAATACTGTCAGCTGTTCATATAATGGTAACATTAAAATCCTGTTAATTTGAAACTTAGTGTTAACATTAACTAGCAATTGCATTCGTGAGTCGAAACATTATGTTTAATTATAGTTATAGAAGGAGAAGCTAATAAAATATTTTTTTTACTTTGTATTTTTTTATTACCTTAGGATTTTCAGTTTTCTGCCTGATGTCTAGCAGCAACCTGTTAAAGACTTTCAATCAGAATGTGATATTCCATTCTGAATCGTAGGCAAGGATGTATAGTCTACATGGACATTGTTTTTACTTCCAGTATTTTGCAAGTTCATTTCACTGAACAGAGTAAAATTACCCCTATTATGAACAACAAATACTATTAGGGAGTAAATATGTCGACATGTAAGTGAAAGACTCCGAAGGGCTCTGAAAGACTTCTGTAAGAAGCTGCGCTATCAATTTTACACAATAATTTTACTCACATGGATAAAAAGTTTTGTTAACTTGCCACATCAGATTTGAATAAATTCGCAAGCTTTTCATAGCATCCTCCATCGCCGTCACCAGTAATGGTACTGGTGTGGTGTACTGTAGCAGCACATTAAAAGTGAAACTTCCTGGCAGACTAAAACTGTGTGCCCGACCGAGACTCGAACTCGGGACCTTTGCCTTTCGCGAGCAAGTGCTCTACCATCTGAGCTACCGAAGAACGGCTCACGCTCGGTACTCACAGCTTTACTTCTGCCAGTATCTCGTCTCCTACCTTCCAAACTTTACAGAAGCTCTCCTGCGAACCTTGCAGCACTAGCACTCCTGAAAGAAAGGATATAGCGGAGACATGGCTTAGCCACAGCCTGGGGGATGTTTCTCATTCTGGAAACACTAAAAGTGTTTCAATTGAATTGATTCTGCATTATTTCTCTTGCTCATGTCCTTTACATTAATGCTACCAAGTTGTGTTCTTGTACAGTAATTAGTTTCCATGTTATAACATGTTAAATATAGAAAGTTTAACTGTAACCAAGCAGTAGTTTTCTTTGATAACAATATCAGTTCCAGTGCACAACTGAATTTCAAAATCTGTCTTGTGGGGTGAAAATCCATTACTGCTGCTATCTTGTGCTGACAATGAGATGACTTTCATAGAAATACTGAATTATTTCATTTGTAATACAGTTTCATAGTTTTTGTAGTTGCTCATGACCTTTACACTTGCATGCAATAGATGTAGCATTAGCATACAGAACTATCCTTGAATTTGGGGAGCAGTATTTTGTCATTTACATAAATCGACAAAAGAAAGTATCCCAGTACAAAGTCCTGGGTACCCTGTATTACATGTCAGTAATTTTAGATCAGTGTATGCCACTCGCCATTCTTAAGAGTGAAAACTGATTTGTGTTAGATAAGGTTTTATTAAACTGTGAACAATTATCGGCATTATTACCCAGCCGTTTTCCCAGAGTATTTACTATCTCTCTCTACAAGCAATTGATAGAGATTAGCTTTCCCATCTATAGCTTATCGCAGAAAGTTCAGTAACACCTTCAACATGTAAGGAATTGAGCACCAACTATTGGCACTTTTGCAACATCACCATAAGGTTTGATAACCCTACTGAAAGACGAGCAGAAATTTTTTGTTAATTGGTGCATAATAAGGTTCTTTTTTGGTATACCAGTGCTCAGTAATAACTGAAACATCTGGTTTATTAAAACATGATATTATGTCCAAATCATTGTGCTTACTTCCTAGGCTCGTAAAGTTTTGGAAGATGATCTTTGTTCGCAGGAGGCTCGTAAAGTTTTGGAAGATGATCTTTGGTTGCAGGTTGCATTGTCACCACATGTTTTTTCTTTTTTTTTTTGTTTGTAACCATAAATATCCTCATTAAGTAAATCAGATGTACTTGTCAAACTGGGAAGAGGACACAAAAAGGTCACACATGTACAAAATAATAATAAAAGGAAAGATTCAAAACGAGTTTCTTACAGCAAAATGTAAAACTTAATTGTTTTTGGATATATTACTTACTTATATCCTTCATTCAAAAACTTAAGAAGGCTGTTAGTTTAGTGTCTTCAAGGCATAATGCTGTTTCACTGAGCATCGCAACAATCAAGCCTGAGATAGTAGTGTACTATGATACTACCTATGAAGAAATTGATGCACTGGATGCGAAGTGCACTGTTTAGGTTACCCAGCAGGTGTTCCAGAAGATGGCCCTGCATTATTCTATAGCATCATGAATATTTGTGTGTTATATACATTAGTGATATATTCATCACTGACAGATAATTTAATAATCACAATTTTCCTTCAAGTTTCTGAAATGGCAGTTGATGAGATCATATCTGAAGAGACAGCTATCAACCCACACTTTCAGCATGAAGTAGGACTACAATTACCAGAATTCTGAAATGTGGATCTAGTAAACCTAGAGTTGCTCTAGGAAAATAAGTAAGATGTGACGTGTCCCAGATCAAAGATGAGAAAATGAAAGGTTGCTGTATTAGTTATAGCACACAAATATGCAGTGACTAAGAAGTGTGAAATGACTGTGTTCAAAGCTATGTAGACTTGTTTAATTCCTGGTTTAAGTCATTCACATTATTTCATTGCTGTGTTTTCTGCTGCCATCCATTAATACCAGAATGTCAACAACTACTTTGTTACTTCAAAATCTTCAACATGTTCACTGTGGCTGACACAAAGGTCAATAAGAGCTTTTAAGTGTCAGCTGCAGTGAATGTGCAAAACAAGAAAATTTTTGCTATTTAATTTAAAGTCCTATTCAGCTTCCTTTTTCAGGCGTGTTTATTTTTAAATATTAAAACTGATGAGAGTTTCATTACAAGACCCCTAATTTTGAAATCTGGATGACATCATCCCAGCACTGCAACAAAATATGCACCATACACAACAGGTTCAATGTAATCTCTCCTCTCCACAAATTTGCACCTCAGATGTGTTATATGTCATGTATATGTTATACATCATATAATACTACAGTTAATTTTCCATATATCTGAGCAAAACGAGTTATTGTGTGTCCATATTTATCTCATCTAGGCATTGCATCTTTCCCTTAACTTCAGTGTGCTTTACAATAAAATTTGTATGAAAAGTTTTCTGTGTAAATTACCTATTCTACAGCTAGTGCTTGTGTAACCCAATGTGCGATTCAGGTGGGTTTACTGGTGTGTCAATATAATTGTCAGGTTTGGATTGAAAGGGGTTCTTGAAATATACTCCCACATAAATTTTTATCTATTCTCGGTTGCAAAATATATTACACACTGTCAGTGCCATTTCAATGCAAAGATTTTAAATCATGCTGGGGAATATACCAATAACACAGTTGCAGCATACCTCATAAATTTAATTTTAGTTGCTTCAACCAATGACAATTACGGGCCAAGTCTTGCACTGCCCTGTTTTGTGTATTAACCCGTTGGCTGGCATGAAGGTGCCGGTGGTCACAGCAGATTGCTCTGCTGGGGCCAGCACTGATCTCATGGTAACAACCAGGTATCAGCAATTTTACACTTTAATCTTACCGAGGAAATTATTTACTTATATTTGATATCCCTTACCATTTCAAGACAATTTTTCGGTTTGCGGTATTTTTATTTAAATGACTATAAAGTTATTCATGAATTCAGTTTTAGATACATATTTAACATAATATATTTAACTGTGTAAAGGATAATTCCTGAAACATTAATTACCATTCTAGCTGTATCTTTTTAGCCAAGGCTGTACAGATGCATATACTTCACACTAGTTCCTAAACGACTGCTTAACACATTGACTACCATGCTGCTGACAGCAGAGCAGCACACTTAATGCTGTATTCCAGACCCAATCATGTCAGGGCCAAGAAATGCAGAAGATAATCTCTTACGGAGTACTAAAATCTAATACTGTAAACTTATAACTAAAAAGGCCATTTCCAATTATGTCTACCAAGCAAATTATGCTTTGAGTCAGTGATTTCTTTTGCCATAACTGACTAGTGAACACGCATGCCATAGGATGGTGAATATTTACACTTTGCCTGTGAGAAGCAGCTATGCACATAGTCCAATTTATGTTGAAATTATCACCTGGGTATTTTAATTAAATTTGGTCTACTATAAGCAACATGATAAAGGAATCAAAAGAAAGACACACACAGATTTAATTTCTTTATTAACAATGCTCGGATTTCCACATCACCATGGAGGTACTCGTTTTTTTACATGGCGAGTTTCCCCAGTAGGCCTATAAACCATGAAACAGACAAAAAAGCTACTTCTCGTTGTCTTCTATTCCTTGGACTTTCACTTCTGAAACATCCATTACAAAAACACATTACACCATGCACAAACCTGGATTCAGTCACTGCAATTCATATCTATTTTACTGTCAAAAATACTGACTATGAACAATGATTAATTGTGAACATTCAAAAGTTTTCAAATGTGCAGGTTACTGTTAGAATACAGTTACTACACAATTTTTGATCAGGAAAAAGTTACGATGATTGCAACTTAAATACCGAAGCCATTTGTTATGAGAATACGCCGTTACCACAAATAATCCACATAGATGCATTGAAAGAAACTTTACTGAGTAACATAATGCATCAGAATACTATAGGCACAAAGAATGAAATTTCTGTAGATTTACCATACATTTTACTTTTCTTGCGCATGATAAGATTACTAACGGAAGTTACTTACCGTCCATTGTCTGGAATATAAACTATCCTTTCTCGTCTGCAAACACGTGCTTTTGCAGCAAGTATTATCAATTTTTTTTCCGTGATTGAAAAGCTTTAACGCGCACAAATCCCGCCATCATACACAAACCCACAAGGCATCAGCATGCCATGTTCAAAGAATATCCGCGTTTCGAAAACTACCAGCGATATTGGCTTGCATGAGAGACGACGTCATGCCATGATATGACGTCATGATTCCTCGGGGCCCGCGAGACGCTTCTGCATCAGCATGCCATGTTCAAAGAATATCCGCGTTTCGAAAACTACCAGCGATATTGGCTTGCATGAGAGCATGATATGACGTCATGATTCCTCGGGGCCCGCGAGACGCTTCTATTGCAGATTGGAAAAATATTTCTAATATTTTATCTCATCATGAGAAATCACTTGAATACAAAAATTATGAGTTATCACTCTTAACAAGAAAAATCACTTGGAACAACAGATAACCATTTTGAGTCATATGTTGTGACAGGAAAAATGTACTGGCACAGTGTGTTGAAAAGTGTTTGCAGCAGTGAAGAAGCTAACAAATCGTGGACTTCCCCTATGTGGACACGTTGAAAGATTCCATTCATTACATAATTGTCAATTTATGATGTCTCTTGAACTTATAGCTGAATTTGAAACTTTTCTCGCAGAGCAGATTGAACGATATCGAAATCCAGGGCAGGTACATACAAGTTATCTTTCTTGAACAGTCTGTGATGAAATAATAGAGCTTCTTACTGAAAGAATAAAAAGAATAATGATAAGTGAAATAAAACAGGCCAAATATTTCTCTATAATAGTAGATTCTACTGCGCACATTTCACAAATTTATCAATTATCTTTAATATTGAGATATGTGAACGAGACTGGTGAACCTGTTGAACGTTTCCTTCTGTTTTTACCAAACCTGGGACACAAGTCCGAAAACTTAGCTGAAGTCGTACTAAAGTCCTGTCTACAAATTCCATTGATATTACTGACTGTAGAAGTCAGTCATTATGACAACACAAGCAAAGTGTCCGGAACCTACATTGGTTTGCAGGCACGCATTAAAGAACGAAATCCGACAGCCCATTATGTGCCGTGTGCAGCACTTCTTTGAATTTGGTCGCTGTAAACTGTTATCGGGAAGCATGTTCATCTTTCAGTGTAGTACAATACCTTTATAATTGTGTCTCTGCATCTACACAGCGCTGAGATAAACTTCTTTCTGTCGTGAAATCAGGAAGCAAAACGGTAAAAAGTTTATCAAAAACACATTGGTCACCAAGAGGGGAAGCGTGTGTAAGTTTCGTTGATTTCATTGCGATAGCTTTGTGCGCTTATTTCTGCTACAACGGAATGATTTTTTAGTTTCTGTATCTAAAGTTAATTTATAAATATTTTGCGTATTTGTTTAAAGCTGTATAAACATAGCGTGTCTGACGTCATTGTAAAACCTATGCGAGTTTTTCCTGCCACTATCGTATTTGCTTTGTTTTCTGCTTTGGATTTACTCTTTGAAGAGAGAATGGCGTATCAGATCACGTGATGTTTTGTTTTCGTAAATACGTATTATGGCGGTTTGTCTGAATCACGTGGATGTGTGTCTGGGGTGGTGTGGTAAGTCTCGTGTTATACTGTAAACACATTTAGTCGTTTCTGAAGTTCTGAGCACTCATGACATCGTCTGGCAACCCTTCATTAAATTTCTTCTCTCTGCTGTTTTTGCCCATAGTGCATAAACGCAGCCGAAGTTATGTACTGGTACCTACAGAATGATGCTCCATATCATCGAACAAGGTTTCTGAAATAGTAATACCGTCATTTAACCTAAGAAGTATATTGTTACTGCTCGCATAATGTTGAACTGTAGCTCTATTAGCTTCTTAAACGAAGTACACGAATTTAACACGGGTTGTCAGAATTTTGAAGGAAATATACATATCTTCAGTATCCATGGTATCGTCTCATTAAACCGAGAAATATCACTGGGGTATTTGAGTAGTGTGCATGATATTTCGACCTTTCAGATAAGTTGACGTGGGCGTTGGATGATTGGTCATACATATTTGTTCTCTGTAAAAGTTGCCTTTTTATGCTTTTTCGGCCTCCTTGCAATTGCGTGGGCCACTGCATTCGTTTGGGTTCTGTGTTGTTGTATTGTAGAGTGTAAACTTAAAACACAGGAAGAGGAGTGGCTCCTAACAAGTAATTAAAGTTTTTCTACTTACTAGTTAAAGAGCTAAAAGTGAGTAATTTCCTTTCTTCATTTTCATCCGTTTCCATCCGGAAATTTGCCTTGTTTTTGAGTTAACAGATGCAAACTAGGTAAATGCGTCTAAGGACCAGATTTTTTGTGAGAATTTAGAGTGGAGAAACTTAGTGTACCTGAAACATTCAGTTGCATTTGCTATTGTGGTAATAGCTAATTTCAGGGACGTGCAGATCAATGAGTTAATAGTTTTGTTCGTTACTGCTTGTTGAGATAACGTAACACATACTACGGTCATTATGCATTATGTATTAGATTTGTGTAGGGATGATACATTTGTATGTCGTAGATATTGGTTAAGCAATCATAAATGTTCACCATATTCTCACAGAAGATGCAGATACATGTCAATACAATACTGGGTGAAAAACTGATGTTTACTTCCTGCCAGTATGATTATCCCCACACAGATGGGATCAAAATAGAGGAGGAATGGTGACTGCAGTGTCTGCAGTCTGCCCAAAAAAATTAAATTTCTGACAGACGAGAAGTTTGTTTCAAATGCAGATCAAAGTTGTTTCGGCTAAAGAAACCCCTCTTCGCTGTAAAGAAATTTGTGGGTAGAAATACTTGGCTAAATAAAACATGTATTTAAGTGTGTAAAGATTATTCAGTTGTCCTTAGCTCATCATAATCCATAACTCATTTGTGGCAGGCAAACCAAACTTAACTTAGCACACTGGACTCACATTTGGGACGATGATGATTCATTTGCGTCTGGCCATCCAGTTTTAGATTTCACATGCTTTCCTTAAACTGCTTCAAGCAAACGCCAGGAGGGTTCCTTCGATAGGGCAGTTCCACTATCATGCCCCATTCTTCCCCAATCAGTGCTTGTGCTCAGCCTCTAATGACCTCATTGTCGATGGGACGCTAAACACTAATCTCCTCCTCCCAAACTTGAATTTTTCTGTGTCAAATTAGTTTATTAAACATTGGTTCAAAGTACTGTGCTATACCACAAAGCTTACAGATGCATTATGAACAGTGTATAAATTGCCCAATGGTTCCATGATAAATGTGATTTATGTTTTAATGGCAGATAATGAGTTGCACCTGTCTTTCTGTCAGGTGGTGACAAATTTTCTTCATTACCAGTTTGCTTGTAAATATTCCAGTGAGATTACTGCAACTGAGTGCATGTTGGAATGTAGAATGGAGTCCAGCTTATACTCTGTAGCAATCTACAGAATTTATCTTTTAATAAACTCATATTGGATAAAATTATCATCAGCATACTAGGCTGACTGAAGACAGTGGAAACAAAGTTAATGGAAGAGGTGTAATAATGCTGAAAAGAAAGCCATTCTTTCTCATTGTATCAGCTGAACAATATCATGCATCAGTTTTGTCCTTGAAATGTAGTGGTGTATGCCATCGTACATACACAAACAAACTGAACACTGGCTATAATTCCAATTTCTTTGTTGTATGCAGAATGTCTTACTGATGTGGCAATGTTATTTGTAGTGTACATAGTCTGAGTTATATATTAGGTTAGAAGGTGACAGTTCGGTTCAGAGTTGGTGAAAAGAAGGAACTCTAGTTGTGGCACATGTTTAACCATAACCGGTATGGTGAAGTTTTTGTTGAACTGCTGCTCTAGTGGATCGTCAGGACCTCAGTTTTTGTTTAAAAAATATAGGAATTAAAATAAAATCAGGCTCTTACAAGAAACCTGTTACTAATACTTCAAGGTGAACACACTTGATAAAGTTGATTGGCACTTTACAAAGAGAGAAATATGGTCTAATTTAGATCAAGATTTGTTGTTGCAGCAAAGCTCACTCTCTACTTTATCAAGGATTCATCAAATTTAAAGTCACTTACTTTCATTTGAGTACAAGAAGGTACCCCCATTTAAATCTAAGATAAAACAAAATATACTTAATTTATAAATATCTCTTAATCACTATGCTAGTGGCCATCCCCAAAAGAAAGAAAAATTGGTCTAATGTCACACAAACTCGCATGATGTAAATACAGCCCCTCTGTTCAGCAGCTCGGAGCACATTCCCAGCAGCCCATTTTGTGCACACACGAAACACACACAAGAAATTCTCACTCTAATGGTTTATTCATTCATCATGTAGGTTTAGAACCTGCTGGGAAGAGGAGCGAGTCAACATATATGTTAACACGAGACAGAGAATAGTCGATCACTGTACTATTTAATGTTAATTCACACTTATGCGATCTGAATTCAATCATGTATATTAGTGCAAAAGCTTCTGCTTTCAAAAAAAGCTACTGCCTTCTCTGTTTTAGTGTATGGCTGCTGTTGACCTGGTGATATTGTTCCTGCTAGTGTACATTTTTCTATAAAAGTGAGCAAAATGTTATATTCTTGCGGTATGGTGCCTAAGAATGCCGAAAATCTCTCTTGCGAGATTGAAGACCAAATGTACCAGACACAATTAGTGCCTAGATAGTATTTCAGCTTCTTTTAAATGGTTAAATGGTTTTAGCCACTTGCTCCATGACATTTAGATCTGGCAGCAATTTTCCTTTGTCAGGATAGGGCCTGGACAACTGCCAAATTTGATAGCAGTGGGGAAAATTGGATAGTTCCTACATATGCGCATGCAGTGTACTAAAAATGTTTGAGAAATAGCATGTTTTATATTTGTGAAATTTGTTTTAGGAAATTTACATTAGATATATGAACATGAAATCAGCAGTAGGGAGAGTAGTTGAAGACTCAAAAACAGTGATTGTGGAGAGTGTATGCGTAATAGTGGGGAAATTATGAAGATAGTGTTGGCAACTTATAAACCATATTCATCTTGGTGCTGGGGATTACAGAAGTGTCAGATTGCATCAATCTGCTTTGATGCTCGGCATCAACACTATGGCAGAAATGACTACTTCCAGCATATACAAAATGACAGTGACGTCACTACAAACACTAACATAAATAAAAATGATGCAATAATCTCTCGCTCCAAGAACACAATGAAACTATCAGGACAACAGCTGTCAAGGTTTAGGATGGGACAAGCTAAATAAACAACAAGGAGAAAATATCACAACATTCCAAAACAAATAATATAAGAAAATTAAATTACAGCATTTTGCTACATCAACAAAGCCACTGGAATCGGTCTTTTCCCGTGAGATATATGGCTCACCCACAGCTATCATTACCAAAAAACCAGCACCTACAACTACAAAACCTGGAACCTAAACCCCAACAATTTAAAACCCAAATACCCCATATTCATGCATCAGTTAAAACAACCAACCTACCATAAATATACACACACACACACACACACACCCTCATCACAATACTAGTTCCTCGATACAAATCTTTTGCCACAGTATAGTTGTAATATTCAGCTTCTAGTTCAACCAGCTAGTGTATGGATTAGATTAAATGTACCTTTTGTTCAATAAATCCATATTGTTATGTAATTGTTGACTTATTTTAGGATATCCACATTTATATCTAAATCTATACTCTGCAAACAAGCATGAGGAGCATGGAAGAGGGTACATCCCATTGTACCAGTTATTAGGGTTTTTTCCTATTCCATTTCCATATGCAGTGTGGCAAGAATGATTCTTCGTATACCTCTGTAAATGCAGTAATTAATCTAATCTTATCTTCCCAATCCCTATGCGAGCAATACGTAGGAAGTTTTAGTATATTCCTAGAGTAACCTTTTAAAGACAGTTCTTGAAACTGTTAATAGACTTTCTCGGGGTAGTTTACGTCTATCTTCAATAGTCTTTCAGTTCAGTTCCTTCAGTATCTCTGACGCTTCCCCACGGATTAAACAAACGTGGCCATTAGAGCTGCCCTTCTCTGTATATGCTCAATATCTTCTGTTAGTCGTATCTCATATCTGACACACTTGAGCAGTATTCTAATACTGTTCGCTTGAGTGATTTTTAAGCAATTTCCTTTGTATACTGATAGCATGTTTCCAGTATTCTACCAATAAACCGAAGTCTACCACCTGCTTCATACATGACTTGACCCATATGTTCATTCCATTTCATATCCCTGTGAAGTGTTACACCCAGGTATTTGTATGAGCTGGCCAATTCCAATCATGAATCATTCTCATGTTTTAGTTATAGGATACTACGTCGTTTTGTTACTGTAAAGTGCAAAATTGTAAATTTCTGAACATTTAGAGCAAGTTGGCAATCTCTGTGCCATGTTGAAATATTTTCAAGATGTGACTGAATATTTATACACCTTTATTCAGATAGAACTTCATTATAGATAAATGCATCATCTGCAAAAAGCCTGATTTTACTATTAATACTGTCTACAAGATCATTAATATACAACATAAACAGCAAGGGTCTTGCTTCTAAATCTGACAATGACACACCATCCAAAATAGCATGCTGCGTCTTCTCTACCAAAAAGTCCTCAATCCAGTCAAAAATTTCACTTGATACACCATATGATCGTACTTTTGACAATAAGCATAGATGTGGTACTGAGTCAAATGCATTTTGGAGATAGATATACAGAATTTACCTGGTTGCCTTGATCCGAAGCTTTCAGTGTGTCATGTGAGAAAAGTGCAAGTTTGATTTCATACGAAGTATGTTTTCGAAATATGTGGTGGTTGGCTCTGAAGAGGTCATTCTGTTGAAGACATCTCAATGTCCAGGATATTGGACAGTAGTTTTGGATCACTTCTACTATCCTACTTGTCGATGGATGTGAGCTGTCCATTTTTCCGAGAGCTGGGCATGGGTTTTTGTTTGAGGGTTCTAAGATTGATTACAGTGAGAAGAGGGACTACCTCAGCTGCAAATTCAATATAGAATCTGACAGGTATTTCATTGGGCCCTGGAACTTTGTTCAGTTATGATTTTAGCTGTTTCTCAACACCACTGACACTAATACTTATTTCATTCATCTTTTCGGTGGTACACAGAGTAAAGTGGTTCCTGTCTCATTCCTTTCGAACTGGACACTAACTTTGCTGCCACTAACAACCTTAACATACGACCAGAATTTTTTTGGCTTTTATGGAACATCATTTGACAATATTCTGCTACAGTAGTCATTGAAGGCATCATGCATTGCTCTCTTGAGAGCCAAACGCATTTTATTCGTCTCTCTATCTGTAGCCCTACGCATTGTTTTACAGCTATTATGCAGTAACCTCTGTTTCTTTAGAAGTTTCTTTACAGTGACTGTATACCATGAAGGTTCCCTACCATTTTGAACTGTTCTACTGGGTACCTATACGTATTCTTTTAAACTAGAGCCAGATTTCATCTAAGTGCTCCTGCCCTGTGCTGAAAGTTTCAGGTTCCTCGTTTAGATATGACATTACTGATTTTTTTTTTATTATTATTTATTTATTTGTTTTCTTAGTTTATTGAACATACGTCTTTCTGCTTGTTTTAGTTACCGTTTGTACTTTTGGTAACCATTGTTGCCACAACTGCATCATGGTCACTGATACCAGTTTCAATGTGGACATCCATCAAATCCAATATATATATATTAACTGTCTATTCTAGGAAGTTTTCAGGATCACTTTGTTGTCTGTCAGTCAAGATCTCTTTCCCTCAGGAATGGACAGAAGTATCTGTTTATGTTGAATACTAAGAGCTAGGTTCCCTTTCCAGTGTGAAAAGGTTTGAACAAGGGAAACTTCTTATTGCACCCCTGCCTTTCTCAGATTTTAGTTTTAAAATGGCCCACTGAGTAGCCTGTCAAAACCTGAACATGGATCATGTATGAAAATAGAAAGAAGGTGTTCTAAACTATGACAGAAGAATCAGAATAGAAACAGTGAATGGTCTAAGCTCAAGAAGGGGAACATCGAGCATATTGCAAGAATACTCCATGGTTGTGGGGTCATGCTGTGGGTCTGCAAAGCTGGAGATCAGTGATCATATCTCCCCTGTGCTCCATAATTTTTTGATTTATTTATTTTTTTCCACAAAATTACGAACTTTCCATCCAGTTATTGACATGTATGTTGTCCTTTTGTACTCTTGGTAATTCTCTGGTACTATGTGTTGCTTGGAGAATATGAGTTATGTGGTAATAATATGTTCCTGTCGCAAGTGAATGTGACAAGTAGTGACAGCAAGGGAGGTGGTATGTAGATCTGTCACAGAAATGAAAACAACAAATAAATGGGGGATAACTGATGTTACAACAAAGGAATTTGAGGCAAAATTTCCAGAAGGAACTGAAAGTCATAATAAGTTCTACTTGTGTAGGAAAAAAACAGGGTACATACATTTGATAGTCCCTTCCTTACACCTCACTGTTACAGACAGATGCTACACCATGACACACATACAAATCTGAATAAAGTGAGCAGACACATCAATGACCAGTCAGTCAGTCCATAATTTTGTGAAAAAAGTATGAGGCATAAGGGTGATTTGAAAGTGGATCTTTCCCTGCAGTCTAACACTGTTACCACATAACCACAACACCTTGGCTATCCAGATTTGCTTGATGTTGCACATCTTGAGTTTGGACCATTCAGTGTTTTAAATATTTTTTTTTTTTTTAACCTCATTTTGCCTTCTTCCTGTTTTCATGCTTGATCTGCATTCAGTTTTTGACAGGCTATCCACTGGGACATCTTACCACTAAATCTGGCAGCAGTGTGATGGGAGATTCCCTTTGAAGTCAGTACACTCAAAAGATACGGCCAATTGTCACACATTTTGAAACTCAGGGTGCCATCACTGCATGTGCTTATCTTGCCATCTGACGATCGTCTAGGAGGCGCAGTCAGGGCCGGACTATTTTGGTCCACAAGGCACATGCCAGAGAATAGTCTAAAACATATAACTCCACCCTGAGAAGTTGGTCACTGTTGGGAGTTATGCTAGGCATCTGCACCAACCATTCTGCCGTTCCTAATGTGGAATAACTCCAGATACGTGGTGACTTCCACAAATCTGACAAATTGTCCTATCGTCAAATGCCAACTCGTACATGTAGGCTTTGGGTGATACCTCAATGTTAGGGCTGCATCACTCACCTTTGACAGAGTTGCCAACCTGGTGGTCTCTCTTCCAGTAACTTTCTAGGTTGTTACTTGTTAAGTGCTATGCTTCCTTTAATCCTCATAGACTGCAATGTTGCTTGATAGTGTTATTTCTTCCCATAACTGTATCCGAAATAAACGTGTTATTACTTCCAGTCTATTTACTGCTGTTGTATCAATATGTACGGAACCATAGTAAATCAGTCTCTGATGTGTGAAGGGGAGCTGGAACAGTGGCCATAATACTGATAGTCTGTGGCGCCCCAGATATCACCACACTGCCAGAGTGAATATTTTCAGTCACAATGTAGTGAAAAGGCTGCACTGTCTCGCAATGCCGAGTGAACACTGTGTCTGCCTTTTCGATCCCGAGTCAGATGGGGTCATTGAGGATGTGCGTGTCTCGAAAGAACCATCAAATTCCATATTTCCATGTCAGATGTAGGGTCCAGACCATTGTGAGCAGCAAAATCGCAGAATGATAAACGACAGTCTCGACAGGCCACGAATCGTGTCACTGTGAAATTCAGACCCGCATTGGTCAACATTCCTCGTTCTTACACGATACGTGACACAATCTTCTCACGAACAACTGACATTCAAAACCACTGTGTAACATTTCTTTTTCCTATAGCATGTAGATTGCATTATTGCAACTTACTTTGTTTTGTTACATGGAACTTCCAATTGTTTGGATATCTTAGCCTCGGACAGTATGCCATTATTGTTAAAAGTGCAACAGGATTGATTTGTCACCAATTGTATTGTGCACCCTAGGTATAATTTTGATCTTCTGTATCATTATTTAGATTGTTGAGAGTTTTTATAGCTTCTGTATTCATTCTTGGTCTCCGTTTTTTATCTGTTGACTGTCTGGAACCTAAATGGACGATCAAAACTAGTTACGGCATTGTGAAATGCTCATGTGTTTGTTGTAAAAATTCAAAAAAAGTTACTGAGTGATCATATTCTTTTAATATCCATGGGCATTATAGCATTTTTCAACAGTGTTGTCTACATAACAAATGATTCTTTTCTTCTCCATTTGTTGTTTCATATTGTTTTTTTTTTTTTTCTTTTTTTTTTTGCAGTGTGCGTTTTGAATCTACTCCCATCTTCTCAATGACTTTTCTCAGTAGTTTTGTTTAATTCAGAGTATGTAGATGCAGAAATGTCTGAGTCTCTCAGCTGTGTGTTTAACTGCTCACTCGTTGCAGGTGTATCCAGTGGTGCAACCACACATACCGTCAGCTGGCACACCGTCTGCTTGCTGCTTCGGACGGTTCTGGTTGGTGCAGAAGCCTCCATTTTGACAGACCTCTGATGTGCAGAGGTACTTGGCTTCGGTTTAGGCAGCTGTGGAGTTTCTCAGGTACTGTGAGCAACCTCAGCTGTGTTTTGAGGTTCCTATTGCTGCCAGTGAAATCGGGTGCACAAGACCCGCACGGACAGTGCCCCTGTGAAGAATTACACACTTAGTGTGAAATTGTTGCCTGGAGAGTAAATGCAGAAGTGAGCTGCAGGTGGTATATTCTCTCCTCCCCCCCCCCCCCCCCCCCCCCCAGTGATTATAATAAGACTGTGCTGAGCAACTGGCGTTGAGTGGTGGGGAGCAGGCTGAGTGGTGGGGAGCGGGTTGAGTGGCGGGGGGGCTTGTACAGGGATAGTGGCAACAGTGAGAACGTCATTGTTGCCGAGGTACAGTTCATAATGAGCTTACAAAGTGATTAGCAAATTCATCATGGATTTATTTTTAAATATTTGAATTTCTCTGTGATACATTTGACTGGACTGATTTTCTTCCATACCTTCAGTTGCTTCATAACGTGTCATAGACAGCCAGGAGTTCGAGACTGGTCAGTAGTGTTTTGCATTGGATCCAGGAGAAAATTATAGCAAATTATGGAATCAATTTTCGTCCCGTGTGACACACAATTTCTGTACGAAGGCACCTGGAGAATCTATTTGCTGTAGATTCTGAGAGTTTCATACTGCTTTCTGTGAAACTTTAGTGAGGATGTACCATAGGACACTGAGTGTCACATAGCACCCAATTATACAGAATTAAACCAACTCCACAAAGCTGTATATTGTGTATCAATGAAGATAGAAACTTGGGGCAAATTTTAACTGAGGTGTCGAAACTAAAAGTTTACCTTGCCACTACATGGGAGTTGCAGGTTCACAGTAGGTGTCTGTCTGATGTAGCTGGCTTGCTCTATATTTCGTTCATTATGCAGCATGTGCAGATATGGGGTGTACTCTAAAGTGCAACATTTGGTGGTGGTTAAGTCCCACATAAAAGTTGCCCTTCCTATAATAATGAAATATCCCTAGTTAATATCATGCAGTCTGACTACTATCTGTTTTCGTTCTTCAGACACCTGTACTTAAATTGTGCAACAGATGTTGTATTTGGCACCTGAAATAATTTAATATTGCTCACTAGCCAACTCTCCTCTCACTGAAACAAAATAGGATCTTCCTAGCTTCATTTAGTTTCTCCGATCAGCAAGATACAGGTACAAGCTTTCATTTCTGATGTAGGTGTCTTCTCTGAGCTGTTGGTGTAAACTTACCTCCAGTGACCTCAAAGTAGCTTAATAATGCAGAGAGATGGTTATTCCTCAGTTTTTGTTACGAGCAGGAGGAGAATTTTTCTTCCATTCTGTACCATCCTTCCCTACATAACAACTTGCTTCATCTTTGTTTTCTGCCTTGTTTCTGTCATAATCCATTTCTTACAAGTCATCAGACAGCTCCAAATTGCTTCATGATTGTTCATTACATGGAAAGCTGGGTCTGTGACTTAATCATTGTCTGAAAAGTCAGTGTTCATCTTTTCCACATTCTTTGGAATTTTCCAACTCGTCGAGAACTCTGTTCTAATACCATATTCATTCTACCATCAACAACATTTCAGTTTGGTTCATTTCTGAAACTCCAGTTGAACTGAAGAGTAGACATGCCTTATAGTTATAATTAATACCAAAACTTAGTTCCTGAATAACTATTACAAATAAATGAAAAAATTACCTTTTCTATTATATCTACACCAACATATGCCTTGGGTGTCTCAGACTTTCAGAGCAACTGACTCATGAATATAGTAACAATGCTGCCAAAACGTGAACTGCTGTACTGTTACATCTAGATATCTGGATACCAAATGAAGATAGAAGGGAGAAAGATTCAGTAGTGCCTCCTGTTGTTATTTGGTGCCTAGCTAGCCATTTTCTTTGCTTCCTTCTTCATTGTGATGCTTTGTAGACAGCAATAAAACTGCCCTTTTAGTTTTAGGAAGATGTGAACATAGTCGTGTTATCTTCATGACCAAAAAGTACTGTACTTAGCTGATGTTTCCAATTACACTTAAAATTGGGGGGGGCGGGGCGGACAGCAGCTGGGGCTTACTAAATTTTAGCGTACGTGACAGTCAGATCGTTTTCCATCAGTTTTCATATAATTTCACAGACAAACTGTTTGAGCCTTGGATGTGTAATAGTATGTTTCTGTACTCCATTGGTGAACAGACAGTGCAACGTTTTGCTGTTCCTTATTCATGTATACAAAAGTGTTGTTGCACTAAAAATCAATTTGTTCTGTCTCGTGAAGGCAGTGCCTGAGGCCCGCAGGTTGGGAGACCCAGAATAGTGGGTCTTCCACGAGAACAGTGGGTGGCATCTGTCCCTCCGCCACTGGTGGAGGAGGACTGAAATTCAAACTAACGGCTATTATCTTGGCCCTCCAGGAATATGCCATATTGTACAAATTCTATATTAGTTAAACCAAGTGTCAGAAAATTGAAATCTCTTCACGAGACAGGAATTGTGCGGTTAGCAAGCCTATGGAAGTCTCCAGTTGCCAGGGAAAATGCATTTTATGCTGCAGTGGTCATGTGGGATATTGTTCATAATAGGTCATGCAGTGTCCCACAGACACCAACAGCATTCCTGCAGTAACAATGTATATTTCATACAATCTGTTAAAATTTATAAGTGTAACAGTACTAATTTAGTAGACTGAAAGAAATGTGCACATTCTGATAAGTGGAATATGTTTTATTTTTCTAATTTTTAGGTATTAGTGTACATCATAAAGCTGTTGGTCATCACATTACACAGTTTGCAGTCTCATTCGTTACAAATGTGAAAACCATTATCACACACTTCTTGGAAAATTGTATGATAGTCCTTATATTAAAGCATCCCTACTCAATTATACTGTTTATAACAGATATGTTTTATTCATTGAGCTGTACAATTAGTAGTCAGTGCATACTTGCTGTGCATGTTCTGAACAGAAAATTTCTTACAGATCCGGCATCTGTACTTAGTATATTGCGTTTTTGAACAACCTCGTTCACAGCATCCATCTTTTTGAGCCTCAGTCCTCTTCTGTGAGTCTGATGGCATCTTAATCTGGAAAGACTGAGAATCTCGTCTGAAATCTATTGGCAATGATGAACACTTAGAATGTTGACACAAATAATCCTCAGCAAGATTAGGCACTAGAAGTTTCAGAAACTCGGTGCACATGGTACATTATCATTTGTATGGTACATTTTTTAAGCATTTATAGCTGCAGTGTTAATCATGCTATAAAAGAAACACCATAGACCATCTGTTGGTATTTCTGGATACATTATAAGTACTACACAGCTGATCGACAGTATCGACTCAGTTTGGCAGCATTATAAAAGGTTATCATTTCTTTATTTTTCTTATCACCGATTGTAGCATCAGTTGCATTATGTCGCATTGTGGAGAGTGTCAGAACTGTCTTGTTTTTCTTAGTGACATATGGCGTTAGAGTTGAGATTTTCTGAAAGCCAATCAGTGTTGTTCCTACCTCCGGGTTCTGTGTTTGCATCAACTCTGAGGGAATTTCAGATTTATTCTTTCTCATAGTGCCAGCCAGAGTAAGATTCTTCTGAAGGAAGTCATCAGCTAATTCTAAGGAGGTGAACTGAATGTCTTTGGTTATATTACATCCATTCTTCATGTCACAAAAGTGAAGCGTTTCACAACATGGGTTGGTCTGTTACCAATTGCAAATGGCCCTGCAAGCTGTCATAATAAAACACGGCAAAAATGTTTGTGAGGTTTGGGATGTGTATCACAGCTTAACACAAGAAAAACAAATTTGACACTATCTGATTATTTCATACCACATTTGACAGGACATTAACAGCATTCAGATAACCCCCCACCAGTTTGTTGATTGGTTTTTTACCAGTTTAACTGTAAAATATCGAAAATTAAACAAAGTTCAATTAGGCTGGTATAAGTTTTGTAAGTAATAACACGTATCTTGTGTAATCCAGGGTGCTGCCTCATGATGCTGGCGTAGGTTCATTTTGATGTTACTGCATCATCACATGGGTATTATGAAATTGTCGAAACATTTTAATGGAATATTTTCTTGTTTACAAAGATTTTTTTTGCACACCAGATATTCAGTGGCTAACGTGTTTTACAGGGTATAATTTGCATCTTCCAGTTATAAAACTGTTTACAGTGCGACAAAAGGCTGACTACATGCCGTTCATAAAAATTCGGCCTAAGACTGCCCTCACACCTCATGTTCTTTCGTGCAATATAGGGACTTGTCTCTGTGACACACCTCTTTCTGCACGAAACGTAATTTCAACACTGGTTTTGACAGGGGAAAAAAACACTGAACAAGTCCCATTTTAGAACCAACAGATGCAGAATCGTGTGAAAATACCAAATACAGTAATAGCTCATGTACCCCAAAAATGGCAAGTCCCGTTTCTGATATCAACACCTCAATTGATTCTTTAATATATGTTACATACAGTTTAGCAGTGTGAGTGGTCAGTGTCATTCACGTTCATGAGTTTTAAATAGACATTGTGAGCTAGTGGAATAATTTGGGAGACAGTCACATATTCTTCACCTGAGAGAACAGTAATGATTGTATTTAACAGGCTACTAATTAAACTCACTCCCCGAAGAACTGTCCAATCCTCCACTGACTTAAAAAAATGGGATCCATTAATTAAATAGATGTGTCCATCAGGCATTGTCGGTTGTGTGGGATGACTGCTTGTTTTCCTCCTTGGTTCTACAGTGTGCCAGGCTTCCTTGGAAGGTGGGTGGTGTGTGGTGTTAGGTGTAGTTGATGCCATGTTGTCCGTTGATCCATATTTTCAACTGTTTCCACCCATTTCTGCCTCAGAGACATGTCCGAGCTGGACAACAGTTCTATAGCTACCTCTGGGTCACCATTTTGTTGGAAGTGTTGGTACAGTGTTTCACTTTCCTGATTCCATCCTGGGATGTAGTCTTTTCAGTATCCTCTTGGCATGCACTTTTCAGCTGTTGCTGTTACTGTACCAATGAAGTGTTGACAGTTCTTATGTGATGGAGGGATCCAGCGAATGGTCTTATCCGATTCCGTTGAAAACTTTGTCTTGTCAGCTTTCTGGAAATTCCATCGAGCATGTGGGCTAGATCTTATGCCAGGAACCGTGCAGTCAGTTTGTATTATTGCAGGTCTGTGTTGGCTGTGAGGAAAGGCATCTATCACTTTTCTTGTGGCGTTGATGGGAAAGCCACTTTCGTTGCAGCTAACAAAGCAGAAGTCAAGATTTGAATCCTCGCCCCAAGCAGCTGACCAGAAAGTGCCTCGATTTTTGGTGTAAAACACAACATGAAGATTATTCTCGTCAACCCATTCTGCAAGCATGCTTCCATTTTCATCACTTTGAGAGTACTTCCAAATTTCATGGTGACTATCGAAGTCTGTTAAGTAAATTGCAGGGTGTTGTGCTGTGTGTAGAACAAAATCGGGCCATGTTGTTTTGGGTGGTTTGTAAACATTTGTAATAGTAATACTGTGCAATAGTACGACAACTATATGTATATCTGCCTCTTACACTAACAGAAATCAGTGACGCCTAGTTTACGTTGTTACGAGCGTACGTAGCAAATCCGTACACTTCACGGTAAGTTACACCGAATGCAGAATATCCAGGAATTCGACCTCGGCTTCGTAATATTTCTTCGCTGGAAACGACAGTTTCCTGAATGGTGACTACATCAGTATTGTTGTCCGGCAAAAATTTTGACAGGTAGTCACTCTTTGCCATGATAATTCTTTCAGTATTCAGTTGGAGTCTGTTTGTTGGTCCAGTGTTTCTTGTTAATGAGTTCTGAAAAGAACTGTTTCTGCTATTTAGTTGATTTGTAGTAGTAGGATTATTGATTATAATTAGTGTTTCAAGAATGGTACATACAAATATTTGTTGTTGAACTATTTTGTTATTTCATTGAGTTTATATAGTTAAGATTATAATTTATACTTTGAGGTGACTGTTGTGTGTGCTTTGGTTTGGTTTTTGTGGTGTTGCTTCAGTTTGTGTGTGCGCAATGCTGGTGGTGTTATTATATGCTACTACTTATACTGTTTGTTTGTTTATTTATTGTGGGTTTGGGTGAGTGGTATGTTTTATGTGGTTAGTTTCTCAGTCTTTGGTCCAGGTGTGGGGGAGTGGAATGTCTTGCATTAAGGGTTCCATGGTGGGGGAAGATCTGGGTATTCTTTGCTGGTGTTGTGTGCTACTGTATGCACTGCTTGGATGTATTTGACTTTTGGCTGCCTGTTTGCTCATGGTGTTGTTGTCTGCATGTCTTCCATGTCTGGGCATTTCGTTAATGTGTCTCTCGTATTTTGCTCTGAGTTAAGTCAGTCTGGCCTGTAGCGGCTCCACACCAGTGATGTCACATACGTCGTCGTTGGATGTGAGCCTTGGCAGTCTAGAGCTGCTACGTAAGAGACATCTCTCGGATAAGTAAAGTCGTTCTGCTATCAGTCTACGCAGGAGGCTGCAGCGTACTCTATCACAGGCCTAATGTACGTCTTGTATGTGTGAATTGCAGGTTGGTCATCACATCCGTGGTATCATCCTTGTCCACATCTGATTAAGCTTGGTCTTTCTCGTTGAGCAGGTTTGTGAGGTGTGTTTTCCAGTTGAGATGTTTGTTTAGGAACACACCTTGGTATCTGGCAGTGTCATTAAGTCTTAGTGGTGTGTTCCAGAGTGTCAGTTGTATGTCAACTGTATTTCGTTGTCTTTGTCGGGTGTCTGTCTGAATAGAACCGTCTAGGTTTTGGATGGGTTTGGATGGATTCTCCATTTTGCCATCCAGGTTTCTAGTCGTGTGGGTAGATCTTTGTCTTTCACTGTACAGTTGTCATCTTCAGTTCTATACACCAATAGGCGGTGTCGTCTGCGTAAAGTCGTACCGTTTCTGTAGGGGTTGTCGTCGTCGATACCCAGCTGTGTAAAGCACATACAGTAGCGGGGACAAGATTCCTCTTTGTGGTACTCCTGCTTGGGGTGTAAACTCTCGAGAGGAAGTACCGCCGACACGTACCTTGCATTTCCTGTTTGTGATCTGCCGACACATACCTTGCATTTCCTGTTTGTGATGTATGCCTGTATTAATCGTACAACCTTGGTCAGAAGGCCCAACTGTTTCAGTTCGTAGGGCAGTCCTTTGTGACAGAGCTTGTCGAAGGCACGCTCTCTCTAACAAGACTGTGAGCGTGTGGTGCCCGCTGTTAAAACCTTGTGTTATTCTGTTGGTCAGTTTGATTAACGGGTTGTTGGTGGAATGATTTTGTCGGAAGCCTGATTGTCTCCAGGGGAGGATTTATTTGCATTCTACGTACGTTTTTATGCGGTCAGTTACTATCCTTTCGTATGTTTTTCCTATGATGTCGATTAGAGATATCGGTCTGTTGGATCGCGGGTCAGTCTTTAGTTCGTCTCGGTTTGGTAACATCATTGTTTTGCTAGTTTTCCAGCTGGTCAGTGAAGTTTCATTGGTGAGACAGTAGTTACAGATGAGGAAGAGGATGGGTACCAGCAGGGGGCTGGGGCTTTCTAGAGGTGTATGCATCCTATGTCATTCTGTCCAGGGGATGTGTTGTGTCCTGAGTAGATTGCGTTAATGATTTCTGTGTTGGTGATTTCTGCAGGCAGTGTGTGTTCGTCTCCTGTCTCTGTTGTTCGGGGTATTTAAGGTTAGGGTTAGTTGTTGCTGTGTGTGGTGTCTGAAGTTGTCATCACATAACTAGCATCTTGAGGGAAAAAATATACTTGCTTTACTACTTGTCTGAATGCCTCGGCTTGTTCTGCTTTGTCTGTTGGTGGCTCGTTGTTCACTATTAATGTGGTGTTTGTTGACTGTTGTTGTCCCATTAGTGTTTTAAAGTGTTGACAGAATTTCCCTCCTTCACTGTAGTTCAGTCTTGTGCATGTGTCGTCCCATTGTCTTTGTCAGTATTCAGATATGATTCTTTTAATTCTAGCGTTCTCTGTTCCGTTGTCTTTTCAGTTCTGGGTTGTTGTCGCATCTGATTTGTCTGCAGAGTTGTTTCTTCTGTCGTATTAGGTTGAGGGCTTCCTGGTGGATGGCTTGATTCCAGTTTTCGATTAGTATAGTGGGAATGGCTTCGTCTATTGCTTGATGTATGGCACACACTATTCTGTTGGTGGTGTGTAAGAGGTCGTTGTCTGTTATCAGTGGTATTGATAGGTGTTCTGCGAGTACATCTTTGTATTTGTCCCAGTCCGCATTTGCATATTTGCTGATCTTTCGTCTTGTGGGGATATGGTCTGGGGGGAGGGTGGTGCTGGCCGCGAAGAGGATTGGTGGGTGGTCGCTCATTATAGAGGTGCCTACAACAGGCTCTGACATTGTCCTAGTGTTGTGTCCGTATAGGACTTGGTCTGGTGTCTAGTGGCCTAGGTGACCTGTGAAGGTAGGTTGATTGACTGGTAGTCGGTCCATCGGCTCTGTTGTCAGGAAGTAAATTAAACTTCAACTGTTTCCATTATCGGCTGTATCTCTTAGCATATGGTGCCTTGCATTAAGGTCTCCTATAGCCTGTGACGGTGTTAATGGCCTTCGCCGTGCCACGTAGCTTCCAAGTAGTGCTGCATTGTCAACTTGGCACTGGGCAAATTGACGGCAGCTATGCTACGGACAGCTGCTTTAGCCGATGTTGACCTGTCTCGCTACTGTCAGGTTCACGGTGCTCTACTCCCCGTTCCGTGATAAATTTATTAAATGTACCTAATAACTGTGACATACACGTAACAGAATGGAATGTCTATTCAATCTTTCCCAGTCATAACCACATTACGAAATAGTGATACATACTCTCTCACTGCAGAACAGATTCTATGATAAATTTCACCTTACAAAAAGATTAAGTCTTCCGTTCCTCTTGCTTTATAAATAAAAAGCCGAAAGAATCAAATCTAAAATACCTACTCCAGTCCCTAGGACGAACAGCATTTTAATCTACATTATATCGTAGACAGAATAGAGAGAGAAGTAAAATAAACAAATTTGTTTGAATGGCCATTATCTGCAGCAAGTACATAAAAAATCGTTTTTTGAAGTAAACACCTTTCCTAGCTGCAATTTGTTTTATTAATCCAGACACGTTCCACATTTTACTTTAAGGCATTATCGGTGGATATCATCTGAAATATTACACTGTGGCTATACGCCGTCATTGTAGATTTAAGAACAGTTCACGCCCTTATTTTTCATCATAATCGTAAGTAAATATTTATGCAAAAATAAGGGCGTTTCAAATCTACATGATGACATATAATAGCTACAGTGTACTACATCAGATGATATCCACCGATGATGCCTTAAAATAAAATTCTAAACGCATCTGGATTAATAAAACAGATAGCAGCATGAAAAGGCATTTAATTTAAAGAAAAAAGGAAGTAAAATAAAATTGTCATTACAGAATAGATATACCACTAAACTACTTTCTACGGCACAGACAGCTTGAGAAGAAAGTAAATGTTTATGATAATTACAGAGTAAGTTTACATTCCATTAACGTACCTTTTTACTCAGAGCTTTCATTGTCGCTGCCTTCAGAACTGGAGTCACTGGATGTGAGAGCTAGACCGACGATTAACGATTCGTCTCTGACAACTTCTTTCTGGTAATCTTTCTTCTTGCAATTTGTCAGTGTGATGCATGCAAGCTTCCCAATCAGCAATGGTGATTTTCTCTATTGCTTCATGGGTGAGTCTTTCAGTGTCGGCTATTTTAATTGTAGTATTTTTGTCTTCCACGTATTTCTTCACCTGTACCAACACCAGTTCAATGGGGTTATAATGGCAGTGATAAGGAGGTACTCGTATCACTCTGTGTCCATGTTACTTAGCTATGGAGTCACTTTCGTAGTTTTTAACGCTGGTCTTTGACATCTTCACCAGTTACAAAAGCTCTGCTCTTGTTTGTGTTTCACTGTGTGTTACATTATTATTTTGCAACCAAGAAACAATATCACTTTTCCTTGTGCTTGTCGTGGGAGGCCTGTTGGGAAGAACAGAGTGATAGCTTGCATTGTCCATAACAATGACAGAGTCTGGATGCAAATAAGGCAACAGTTGATCTGAAACCATTCTGAAAATGTTTCTCCATTCATTTCGGTATGGTAGTCAGATGTGGATTTTTATTTGAAAATAATTTTACTTTCAGGCACAAACCCGGTAGCAGCAGAACCAGCGTGACATATTATAAGATGCTGTCCTTTTGCCACTGGAACTTTCAAACCTCCTTGTCCATTTGTTGTTTACCAAATAAAATTTCTAGTATGGCTTTGATTTACCCGCGTCTCATCCAAGTAATAGACAGTTGATGTTCCTTTTGATCTGATGTCATGCATTTTTCTTATAAACGTAATCCTAGCAGCAGGAATATCATTATGCTCCATTAAAAATTTGCATCCATGATTGGACTTTACATATTTAAATCCGATGTTCTTCAACATTCTTTGCATTGATCTTGCACTTCCAGTAGCTTTGCGCATAACAGTGCACAATTTTGCTGCTATGGGGAACTCGCCTCTTCCATAAAATTCGAAAACCTTGCGACGTAAAACATTTTGATCGAAGTCATCGATTCCTGTTACCCTCTTTTGAACCGGGAGACTGAAACACCACATTGCCAACTGCCTGCTTTGACAGCTTCGCCTCCTGTATAACTTGCCTGACAGTTTGTACCCCAATATTGCTACAGGCCGCTGCAGTGCGTTCATGCACCTTGGCAACCTCACAGATCGGCTCGCCTGAAACTGCCTCACACTTGAAGAAAGAGTACACTGTAAAAATAAGGTCTCTTACCTGTTTGTGAAACACTTGACGACGTTTAGGTGTTTCAGCCATTACGGCAAAATTGGCCAACCACACTTTTCCGCACACAAAACACGGTATAACTCTGAAATATGATAGAGCTTCAGACAGCAAGAGGTGTGGAAACCAAATGAGCACTCATTGGCCAGCTCTGCAGCTGTCTACTGCTCATCGTCGGCCGAGAGGCCATCGACGCTGTCGCGAAGTATAGTATTATGTATTTACTGTGCGTTGTCATATGTCGTAGGAAGTGCAGTCGTATGGGTGTTCTGGATGGGTTGTACAGACAGGCTGTCGTGAGAGTGTGTCTGTTCCTGTCTTTTATCTGTATGATAACTGCTTCTACAGTATTAAGTGGTGCTGGGAGAGGGATTTCCTTTGCTGCTATTTTGTCCTGTACAAGTAGTGCTGCTACTCCTCTTCCATCCGGTGTGTCCTTCCAGAATGTGTTGAAGTTGGGGAGGTTAAAAAATATGTGTACTCATTAGCCATGTCTCGGTGATGGCTGCAACATGGACACCTTCCTGTTGTATTGTATGCATCAATAGTGTACGTTTTGGTTTGACACCTTGAGCGTTTATAGATAAGAGACGTAGTGTGTTGGCCATTGTGGTGGTGTCTGGAAGGGGTGGAGGTGATGGGAAGTGGGGTAGGCTGTTTAGTTTGTGTTCTGTGGTGTGTGCTGAGGTGTGTGTCGTGGTGTGTGTCTAAAGCGTATTTCGGGGTGCCAGTAGTTGCGTATAGTTAAGTTTATCATGTTTCCTGCCTGCATCATCTCAGTCTTTTTCTTGTATCTACCTAGTGGTGAGTTTGAGTGATTTTTAATGGCTTTCCTTCAGTCTTAGAACAAGTCCAGCAGAGATGCAGCGAGAACTCGTACCAGGACTTCTTTCAGTACAAGCTCCTGTTTCAGGTCCCTCATTGTTTGGGAGTGGTGCTGGCTCATCGATGATTTTGATGGATGCACGGGTTTCTTTGCTCGCGGCCTCCTTTGAATGCTTGGGGCACTTGTAGGAGAGGGCAGAGTGGTCACCCTTGCAGTTTGTGCACTGTTCTTTCTCCTTCATCTTGCAGTGAGAGTTCGTGCAATCCGCAGCATCTTGGGTACTTAGTTTGTTTTGTGCATTTTGCTGTTGCATGCTCGAAGATCGAACACCTGCCACATTGTGCCAGATGGGGGGCATGTGTCGTGTGGGGGCTCTGCTCATCATACGGTAAAGACTGTTTTCGTTTCTTTGGTCGGGAACGTGTCCACAGTTTGTTGGCAACACGTTATCACCCGACACTTCTGTGTGAACGCATTATGCTTCCTATCCTTCACGTGCCATGCCTTTACTACGTCAAAGCCTTGTTGACAAAGTTGATCAGCCACTGATTTGTCTGTTGTGCTGTGAGGAATTTGTTTTAGGATGACACTCATTGACTGATTATTCTTTTGCCTCCCTACGGAGGTTCTCACGTGTCAGGGGCTAACGGTAACCACAGGATACCCACAGCTCCTAAATTTGGTAATGATTTTCCTCTCAGCACATCCCATCTGACTGCAGATATAGGCTGCTGTCCCGTCACGGTTAGTTTTGAGATCTGTGACGCTCCTGAGGAAGTCTTGTTAAAGGTACTTCGTGTCTGATGCCAGTGTGGGTTGCTTAGTGCCTTTGGGGAGGTTTTTCAGTTCATATTTCGTGGGCCACGGGTCTCTTATTTCCTGTCCGTTAGCCAGGGAGGACGATTCATTTAGGGTCCTGCTTCTTTCTGGTGAGGGAGAGGGGCTCGGACTGGCTGGGAAGCTTGCCGTTATATTAGCGTAGGTCAGTGGTGTGTGGGCGGCCTTGGTCACTGTCACTGGTCATTGTGTTCAGTCAATCTGAGTGCCCTACTGTGAATGTGGTCATGCACAGGATGCCAGCTACACACTTAGTTGGCACCTTGTGTTGGCTGCTGCTTCGGCCTGAAGCTCTACTTGACATGGGCATTGGTAACAGGCAGTGCCACCTGCCCTGGTACAGAATGTTCCCTAATCTATGAGAGGAAACAGAAGAGTTCTGCTGCACGACACTACCAGACACGACAGTTTTGCCGCTACCGATGTGTGGTAACTAAACAGCGACTCCTTTGCTTTTCTTCGTCATGGTTGTGTAGAGGTGGACTGCTGGTCTCGGTGTGGTTGTCGGGAAATTCATCCTGTGCGGCTGCCTTATCACGTACTGAGAATCTCAAAGTAGCTCATCTCACTCAGCTGCACGTTCACTCTGCTCTGCTGCTGAGCCTGGTGTGACGAAGCTCTGTGTGTGTGTGTGTGTGTGTGTGTGTGTGTGTGTGTGTGTGTGTGTGTGTGTGTGTGTGTGTGTGTCACAACTCGCCGTGTACAGGTATCAGGAATTGGTTTTAACAATCTTTATTTACATTTGTATGGCGAGGCATCGTGGGACCCTTAGCCGACCTATTGTGGTGCCCGTTTTACTTCTAGCTTTACAATTGATTTAATTTAATTCGTCGTCCTCATTTAGTACACACCTAGGGACTTTGAATCTTTCACCTGGTCTTGAGTGGATGTTGCCTACTTCAGTTAGTTGTGGAAGGGTGTCTCGGAGTTGGTCTATTTTGGTGAAAAATTTGGCTACCGTCTTCTTGATTGCTATCTTTAGGGTGTCCATTTGTGTTTATTCATGGAGTGCTAGAGTACTCTCCCGGAAGGGGGGGGGGGGTGGATGAAGTTGGAGTGCTTTGTTTTGAATGACTTGAAGTGAAGTGATGTATTTGTCTCTTGGAGGCCATTCCCCATGCTGTGCTGCCATGTAGGGGTGCTGGAAGGACTGTTGCCTTATATAATGTAATACTGGCGTCTTGGTGAAAGTCACTGCTTATGAGGAAGGGGGTTAGGGCCCTGGCCATCTGTGTGCACTTCCGCTTATTGTCCTGAACATGGATGTTGAAGAAGAGATGGCGACAAGTTCTACTCCCAAGTATCTGAGAGTGCCCATGGGTTTCTATGGCTAAGGACTTGTATTGGTTCCACTTGTAACCTTTCTCTGCAGAAGTATAGCACGTTGAGGGACACCTTGTTGTTTCTGCACCAAGAGACACCCTCATCCATCTGGCGTTGTAATCTTCTGTTCGCGAAGTGCTGCCAGCCGCTCGTATAGAGGGCTGTGTCATCTGCATTCTGTGTGAGCTGGACATTGTTGGCTCACGGTAGGTCATTAACGAAGATGTTAAAGAGTGTCGGTGAGAGGTTGGAACCTTGCAGGGTAGCAGCAGTGAGTGTCCTGATGCTGGACTACTTCTTCTCTACAGTAACTATGATATGCAGTTCTTCAGGTAGTCCGAAATTAGGTGTACGTAGCATTCGGGTATGGGGTTTGCGTCGCCAGCTTGTGAATTAACTATTTGTGCCACACACAATTGTACGCCTTGTCCCAGTCCAGGAAGGCGGCCGCAGTGGCGAAGGACACGTTGTAGTGGTCAGTGACGTGTCGGACCATTCTCAGGACCTACAAGTCTGCCGATAGTTTCCCCTGGAAGCCAAATTGGTTGGGCCTTATGGTGCCGGCCTCCGTCAGCGTTTGTTGAATTCATCTGAGGATCACTATTTCGAATATTTTACTGAATGTGCCCAGCGTGCTTATTGGTCAATAGCTCGTCAGGAATCGGAGTCCTTCCCTGGCTTGGGAAGTGGGATGATTCTTGTGGTCTTCCATCTCTGTGGAAAGTGGTAGAGTTGTAGGCAGCTTTTGAAGATCGGCTTCACCAGCACGAGAGGTTTTTGCGATAGTTTCTTTAAGTGTGTGTTTGTAATGTGTTCCACTCCTGGTGCAGATGTCCCCTTCGGCTGTTGGATTATCTTCTTCACCTCTGTAGGGATGGTGAGCAGTGGCTGAGTTGCTGAAGGGCGGCCCATGAAATTGTCTGTGAACTGCGTTGTGGTGGTTTCTTGCGGTCTCTCTACTTCATTGAGCTCATACTGTGGTAGGTTGTTTTGATCTTTGTTTGCCGCAGCAAATGCTTCTGCAATTTGGAGTGGGTTGTATGCGAGTCCTCGCTTTGTGTGGATTGCGCGCTTCAGTTCTTTGGGAGAGCGAATGGCCTTAACCAAGACCCACTCTCATTTTTGCTGGAGGTAGAACTGGTCCATCCTGTCCTCCCATTGTTTGCATATCCATTCTTTAAGGCAATCCCTCAGTTTGTGTTGAAGCCTGGATTTCTGAAATGTTGCCACCTGCATCGGTATCTGTTCTTCTGGTGGTGTAGTTCCTGAAGGAGAGGGGCAGCTCCATTGTGTTTGGTGCTCTTGAAATTGTAGTCGTCGTGACTCTTTGTGATGCCTTGGTGATCTTGTCTGTAAGATAACTGACTGCCGATGGGATTTCTTCTACAGTTATTTATTCAGCATTCTTCTGTAAGCTTCCCAGTCGACATTCTCTGTTTCCATTGCTCACTGAATAGTTCGACCCACCGAAGAGAAATTAGTATGTGTAGATAGTCGGAGGAGCACAATGTCGAGCATGTTTGGGTTATGATGCTGGAACATTGGAATATAGCTTGGCTCTTCTATGCGTGTATGCCAAGTTCCAGTTCTTCTGCGGTGGCCAAGAGTCGTTTCCCTTTCCTGTTATTGATGCATGAGTTCCGATGCTTAGAGTTCATATCTCCTCCTATCAGCACCACTGGAGACAGCCTTATTATTGCCTCTACATCTTGTTGTATTAGTTCCACTCTTGGGGGGGTGGTACATTACTGAGTTAGTGCGGATGGTTACTGGCGTGGCTGCGAGATGGCCGCCATGGTAAGTCTTCCATGTGGTGAATAATGGAGTGCCTGACAAAGACTGTTGTGCCCCCTCGTCTTCTGAGCTGTCGGTCGGCCTGGTAGGCATACATATTCTGGAGTTTGAGTGGCTCATTCCCACGGAAGTTAGTTTCGTTCACCATAAGGACATTGACGTTATGGGCCGCGATGACCTGCTAGACTTCGAATTTCTTCCCCAAGTCTGTTGGAGTTCCACATCGCCGCTGTGATGTTTCTTGTTGTGGTGTGTTGGGTCATCTATTTGAAGAGGGACAAGCTCCTGCGAGTGCCAAAATCTTGCTGATGGGGTTGGTGGCGTTTTGTATTCTGATGGTTGTTTGTTGGATTTTAGTTAACCTCTTCAATTCCACTAGCAGATAAATATCTTTATCCATCCAATATTTCTATTAAATGTGATAATATGAATAAAAAAGTTAAAAAATTTGTCTTCAAAAATTATTTTCTAGATTTTCTGAAAATCGGTGTTGCATACGACGCACTGACATTGAAAGTAACAAATTATAAAAATTTAGTTGGGTAATATACAGATCTTTTAATTTTTTAATCATGTAATGAAAATGAAAGCAGTACAAATAAATGATTTAATTACATCATGGTACATAGGAACCTAGTTCTTTTTTGATACACAGGACATTTTATGACACAAAATCTGTTGGCTTACATCATTGGTAACCCTTGAAGCAGTTTCTCTTTCACAAGGGACATTGTATTCTGTGCAGTAGACTCTCGCTCTAACACTTTTACATCCAGGCATTCTACAGCGATGAGTCTCATCAGTAACAACGTCTGGCATGTGTAATGCTCCTTTCTTCCTTTTTGGTTGGCATCTTCTTCACTGTACTGTCTTATGTTACTGTGAGTTCCTTCTTCAGCATGTAGCAGGCACTGTAATACTTGAACCTTGATCTTCGTTTTCAGAGCAATGCAGTCCCATCTGTACTCAATCCATCCAGCAGCACAAGCAAAGTCAAAAAATGTAATATTGAGTGGACTGTCTGCTTCCTAGTTTTTGCAGTGTGCCTCTGTGCTGCAATAATATGGTCAAATAAATCAACACTTCCCGTATTCTCGTTGTAGCTTTCAATGATTTGTGGTCTGTTGATGCTGGTATACTTTCTGTCTTTCTTTGACCACCACTTACATCGTCCTACAGGCACTTTTCCTTCTGCAGATGAAGCAAGAACTACTTGTTTGTTGTCGTACCATTTCACAATAGAAATCAATCCATCTCCACATATGGACTGATCGATTGAACCACGACCTGTCTTTAATTTCATTGTCAGGCTGGAGTTTACTTTCACCTGGAATTCTGCTGAGTTTTATGGTTCCAGTTGCTTGACAACCTCGCTCAGAATGAAGACAGTGCAACAGCTCAATTGATGTGAAGTACCTGTCCATGTAAATAATAGACCCAGAAGGTAATGGACTCACATTCGGGAGGACGACGCTTCAATCCTGTGTCCGGCCATCCTGATTTAGGTTTTCCGTGATTTCCCTAAATCGCTCCAGACAAATGCCGGGATGGTTCCTTTGAAAGGGCACGGCCGACTTCCTTCCCCGTCCTTCCCTAATCCGATGAGACCGGTGACCTTGCTGTTTGGCCTCTTTCCCCCAAACAACCCAACCCAGAAGGTAATGTATTTGCCAGCTTCATAACAACTTTGCCTCCAATATTTAAAAAATCATAACCTTTCAATATTGTGACCTTTTCCCTTGTACATAACAAAATCCAGAGAAAGCCCATCTGGTGAGGCACAAATAAAGTTCGAACCATGTATATACTACCTTATCATAGTCTGTCCCCAGAATGGAATAGTCTGTTCATCTGAGTCCTTGGATTCTGGAGGCAGCCAGCTCTGACAGTGGAAGGTAGGGTGATCAATTTTTCTAAATGAAAATGAGGGAGATTCTTATATCATTGACAAAAAATAAGGGAGATCAATAGCACGGCTAAATTTTGCCAAAAATCAAAGCAGTATTTGTAAATGTAGACTATTTATTTACACATCACAATTACTTTACATATGATGCAACAGATTTTGCCTCGGTCAGTAGTTTTACATCATTTTTAGCAAATTCAAATAATTCACTACACAAATAAGGAAAATTCATGGCAACTAGTAGTTCAGATTTGATTAAGTTTGTGCTACTTCTGTTCCTTACCTCAGTCCACTTACTATTCATAAGAGAGAATACTCTCTGTTTCTTCCTGGTGGGTCGAGGCCCCAGTTATGGCCACATTAAGGGCAATCTGAGATACATCACATTTTTAGTATAGGAAGAAAGTATACAGATTGACAAACTGTCTATTGGCTTCTGTCTCGGGTTCTTTGGCCGAAAGCCACGAAAGCCTTAACAATTTAGTATACCAATTACTTCAAAAAATCTTATCTATTGCTTCAAAGTCTAAACATTACGACCATGTAAAAACAAATATTCGAAGTTGTATAACAAAAGTGGAAAACAATATTGAAAAATAAATGGTGCATTTCCCCGGTTTTGGCCATGTTAACCCTACCTATGGCCAGTTGTTTCTCCACTTATGGCCGCTTTATATTATAATAAAACTATGGCTAAAATAATTGTCAATCCATGTGCCAGAAAGTAATTCGTGCTTTATACAAGTATATAAGACAAGAGACAACAAATATACATCAAATAGGTAAAAGGTACAGAAACTGAAAGAACAGAAAAAAAATCATTAGGCGAAGTATTGTCCCAGTAATTACTTAAATTAACTTTCAGACAAGTTTATTTCTCACGAGTATCAATGGAACCAAGAAACTTTGTTTCTAATGAACGTCCTTTTTGCATCAAGACTGGATCTGGCAGTTTCCCTATAATATCTTCACCTGTTATTGTCGAAACATCATTTTCAGTGTATTCTAAACAAGTTTTCTGAACATTAGAACTTTTTAGCACTGAATTTCATATTCAGAATCAAAATTATTGATACATACTTAAAAATTGCAGGTCTTGTTCTTCTATTTCCTGTTAAACTAAATTTTACCAAAATAAAGTCCCCTACTTTCAAATTCTCACTCGAAGATAGTTTTACACTTTCTGGTATTTCATCTTCATCCCCTTCTACGTAATCATCTAAACTGCTTCCACTGTCCGTCCATTCTTCCTCGGAAGAACTTGTTGGCCTGTCACTTAACCTTTGTCTGTTTCTTGTTTTCCCCTTTTTTACACGAGATAATGCCAAGTGCTGTTCTTTCAACTTTAACTCCTTCATAGCTTTTCTTTTCCTTTTTTCCTGCTTCTGTTTTTCCTTCAGTTCATGATATTCCACCCACTTGTCACTAGTCACAACAGTGGGTGTGTGTTTTTTCTTTCTCTTTGTGCCCCATTGTTTGGGTTCTGACCAAGTGATGACACTTTCAAAAACTGTTGCTAATGATTTTGGTGGTGTCACTTGGATACGCACTGAAGATGGGCTATGGTTGGATGTTGGAGTTCCTGAATTATGTGAAATACTATTGGGGGTTGCTGATATATCTACAGGAATAAAACTGTTGGTGGGTGTTGAAGGAATATCTGAATTTTGTAAAATGCTGCTGTGTGTTGAAGATATGTCAATATTATCAACATTTTGAATGGATGAAGGATTAAATCTGTGTTTTGCAAAAGATTCTCTGTTGGATTATCTTCAGAGGGAGGTGATATGCTATCTGTAAGAATGTCATCAGTGTTACCACTAGCACTATGCATTTCAACCTCATCAGCTATTTTTTCCAGAACTTGAAAAGTAATAATGCTTCTTTATTTCCTTCCCCCTCATGATTGCTTCTCTTGGTTGCTCTGAACTCATCTAGAAGGACAGGATCAATTTGCTTTTCTATATATGAGAAATGTCTCTGAAGCTCCTCATTTGCCTGATCTGTGGTTGAGGCTGGTATACTACGAACAACTATCTTGCTGTAATCTACATTGTTCACTTTAAATGGAAACAGACCAGTTGCCCTGAAACCAGCACAAATATTTGCCACCGTTTTAGGTTCTGTAATAATTTGTGACAGAACAGAAGGTACATCAGATTTTGAAATCTCAGTGCCATTATTTTCAAAATACCATTTCTGAACAACCTCCTTCCACATTTTTTTCATAGGTCCAAAGACAGCTACATATAATGGTTGCAAGATGTGTGTAGAATTGGGATGGAGAGCAACTAGAAGTATCTGATTTTCCCTACAATATCTGCTCAAATTAAGTGTCAAATGAGAGCAGTACCCATCTAAAAATAGTACTACAGGCCAGGGAGTTTCAGCTTCTTTCAAGAATGGATCAAATACATTTGGTACATACTCAAAAAAACTTTCACCTGCCATCCACCCATTTGCTGTTTTTCCAATGCCCCAGTTTGGAGGAGCTGCTTTCACCATTGATGCTGGAATCCTCGCATATTTGAACATTGTTAAGGGAGGACCAAATTTTTCAGCAGCATTCACTGCAAACAATGTAATAACATTATCTTTGTCGGAGTCACATGGCTCATCATAAACGTGATGGCCACGAGGACCTATGATTAATTCCCCTTTAGGAGCCAGAAAAAAAGAAGTTTCATCCATATTAAAAATTCTATTTGGGTCATTTAACACATCCATATCATTTAAAGTGATGGATATGTCGTGGAACCAGTTTCTTATTTTCTCTTCTGTAACAGAACCACTAGCCCTATTGACATATTCTGCATGTTTTTGTGACAGAACCTTGTGTCTCTTAATAAATCCATAATACCACTTCTTTCCAGGTCTATTGTTAGTAAATGTAGCCTTACAACTTTCCATATGTGCACAGAGATTTTCTTTAGTAACTGGAAATCCCATGTGAGAACAGTCCAAAACCCAGTCCACCATTTTTTTTATTTTTTATTTTTTTTTTTTCATTTTGTTCTAAGACAATGTGGACCACAGTGCCCTGTAGATTCTTGTGGAGATACACCAGAAATTTTGTTTCTTAATGTTGCCCTTAGAACTTTGTACAACTTGCAGAGCACCCTTCATTCCCTCATCAATAGCCTTTAGAGCATCTTTAACTTTGCTAGGAGAATACTGAAACCTCTTATTGTTTGGTTGACTCATTTTTCCTATAAATAATGCACCAAGATGGAGTTAGAGAATGTTGCATATTTGAATAGTGCCTATTGCATATTTTGTATCTTACAAGCATAGGTAAATTAGTAAGATATGCCAAGACAATACTAACAATGAGGTATATATTGATATAAAAAATACCAAAAATATTTTAATAAGCCTATTTAAATAAAATTAGCCTAGTGTAATGTAGGACAGAACACCAGTATTGATCTTTTTGTATCAGTTTTTAGAAGTGGCCAAAACAGGATACATATGTCTCCATTTATGGCCACATGCATGGCCATAATGCAGAACCAGGGCTAAATATAGATCTGTTAATGGCCAGATAGTCTACTTTTGATAACATGTTTTCAGCTGTGCCATATCAAAACTTAAATGAAAATATGTCTTATCTTACCTCTGAACAGATTAAGTTTCTTCTGATGTTTTATTTAAACATGTAAAATACAAAAAAAAAAAAAAAAAAAATCGTGTGTTGCTTAAAGAAAACTTCTGCAAAATCCAGCTTCTTCAACACTGATCATTTCACAAAATGGTGTCTCCAAACAGAAACAGACAAAAGAATGATTATGTAGACAAATGAATAGAGCCTTTCACAAAGTTTATAATAATCTATGGTAGAACTGGCTGGTATTCCAGAGAAGCTTAAAAATTAACCTTTGACATCAAGATGGCCATAAGTGAGGTGGTGGCCAAAACTAGAGCCTTCACCCTACTCATAACAAAACAAACCAGCTTACCCAAGTTTTCAAAATTGTAAAAACCTGTATCCCTTGCTGGCTAACATTACCATCTAAAGAGACAGCACATTTAATTGCATCATTAGAACTACAAAACTAGTCATATAATTCATCTTCATTAATACAATCCAGCTTAAGATATTCTACAACTTCATGCAAGTAAGTCATTGAATGTCAGTTCCCTTTTTAGACATACCGGGATTAAACTCTTTAAACTATTATCAAATTTACTACCTAAGTAAGAATATAAACAACCTTAGAATTCAATGAAGTTGTTCTCACTACTAGATTTCAAATTTAAATCAAGAACAGAGGCTAATAATTTATGAGTACCACTACCAAAAAACCTATCTTCCTTTCTCTGTCTAAATTTTACTAATTAGTAAGTCCATGAGATTCCACAATACTAAGGTCGGAATTCTCCAAATACTTTGCTTTTTGAACGAAAACATTTCCAATATTCACAAAAAAACTAATATAAGTTTGAACAATTGTTTCTACTTCTGTATTTTGATTGCAAAAATACTTTTTCAGAACTTTAGGACATCTTTCATCTATGCTTTTAAAATAGCTTTTTATAGGCTCCCAATTTTTTTAAAAGCCTTTCTACAGCAGGAGTGAGAGAGAACCATCTAGTATTCACATGTCACAAGATTTTAGCCATTCCACATCAACAAATTCAAAAAATGATTTTAATGTTTCCCTTCGTTTGGCAGAACAGGAAAAGTGACTATATATTTTTAACACCAACACTTCAACATATACATATTGTAAACAGTTGCAAGCACGTTTGATTGCATTATGAAGTACATGGTTAAAACAACTTGCTTTAAGGATTTTTTTTTTTTCATTTTCGTTAGTTAATAGTTTAATGACTGAATTATGCTTGCCATATTTTATATTGGCACCATCAACACAGTACGACAATATATTACTGATATTCAAATTATTTGATTTCAATGAGATTTTTAACAACCTATGGACATCAATTGCACTTTCATCTGCCTGTTCTACGAAATCCAGCAATTTGTTTTGAATCCCGCTAAAGGGGTCAAAATATCGTATGACAATTGGAAACATTTTCCTGTTTAGGTGATTGAAGGCATCTGTTGCTAACGAAAAGAACATGAAACACTTCTTGGGCCGTTTAAAGCTTTCTGAAAATAGTTCACACTTCTTGGGGCCAATACGTTCTTTATCATCATTTCAGCTTTAGTTCGCACGCAAGATCTTTTCTTTGACACATTAGATTCACTGAACACGTTTTTCGAAAGTTTGATAGCACAGTCCAAGCTCCTATAGCTTAGATTGTGTTGCACTGTGTGGCAGACTATTGAAAGCTCACCAGCAATGGTTTTCACATCTTCGTTTGTTAAGCCATTGCTCAGGTGAAGATGGATGAAGAACGTAGTTATTTTAGATGAAGTAGTTACATCATTTGCCTTGATTTTGTGACCTACAAGCAAATACAAGATGTTAACTCAGAAAATTGCTGATTACTACGTACTGAACAGTAAGTGTGTAAACAATCGTCCTTGCCGCCATGCGCGATGCTAAACGCCCGTTTGCAAATTGAGCAATTTGCTTTATAAGCATTTGACTGTGCTGGTTCAATCCAGGAATATAAAGCTTCCCATTTCTTAAGATATTTACACATACACTTTTTCTTTTTTGGTGGCGTTTTGGCTTCGTCTTCGCTGCCCATCGTAAAATCTTGAACAAGTTAACGCCGATTCACAGTAAGCACTGGCACAGAAATAGTCACATTAACCGCCAAGCGTCGGTCGATCATTCCAAAGATATTCCATAGACAAAATGTCAACACATATGGTCGAAGGTCGATATAGAATCAGTTGTCTACTGTCTACGAAAGAATCGTGAAAGTGCGTGCAAAATTTAAATGATTGAAAAATATTTTTGCATACCGTTACGTGATAAGAAAAATATAGTTAAAAACGGGAGATGAACGGCCACTGAGCCTGAAAATGCGGGAGCCGGGAGAGTATGAAAAAAACATACGGAAGATCCCGGAAAATACGGGAGAGTTGGTCACCCTAGTGGAAGGTGCAGTTTTAGCCAATATGTACCTAGAAAAACAAACAAATATGGATTTAAAATATATGCTTTTGTGAATTCTTAAGTATTTTCCCTGTACAATATGGAAATATACACTGTGTTGCAACCAGGATTGTGCCATCTGAGCAATAAACATTTCGATTATACTGTGTAAACCTATATATCAGTCAGGTTCAAATGTGAAAGCAGACAACGGTTTACTGGCATTGGATTGATAATGGAGTTATGAGGGGAGAATTTTTGTTCTGTTGGCACGATGAAGAAATAAGTGTGATATTTCTCTAGAGTTTGCTGTCAGTAAAGGAAGGACTGCCCACAGTTCCTTTATTGGCTTCCACAAGACTGAACTCTAGTTTGCTCTGTACCTAAAATGGGGAAGTGTGTGATCCTGGCATCACGTTTGTATGAAGATAATTCGATAGCTGCTGACACTGGAGATAAATAGAAGCCATCCATTGGAAATTTCACAATAGCGTCAAGTGTGGTATCTTCACAACGGATAAACTGAATGCTTTGTACTACGCTGCAAGAAATGTGCGCCGTTGGTCCATGGTTATATTTTTGTAATGATCAGTATGGCTAGAATCTATGCACAATTGATTTATTGTGGCAACAGTAGGGATAGTATCAGAAGAAGGAAAGGGTTCCCGAAGCAGCTGTCTTATACATTGTTGTTTTCTTTGCTATATTCTGCAGAACTATTCAAATTTTGTTCAAGGAACTCTAGAGCTACGGCATATCTAATTCTGAAAAAAGGATGCTAAATTCACAGTAAGTGAAAAGATTTTCTCCGTAGATTGCAGTTATCTCGTAAACTATTAGCTGCACAAAAAAATGTTATATGGATTTTCGATAGAACTCTTGGTGTTCTGCTCTGAAATGTCCTCAGAACTGTTGTACGAATTTACTTTTTGCGGAAATTGACAAAGAATGTTTTCGATACGAAAATTTTTTCGAGTATTGTTGTTCTCGTCGTTAAATTCTGCAGAACTATTCAAATTTTGTACAAAGAACTCCGGAACTATAGCACATCTGTCAAGAACTATGAAAAAATGTATATTTCTCGGAAAAAGGGGTGCTAGCTTCACACGACTAGCGGTCAGATGCAAACGCGGCGCGGCGCCGGCCCGCGGGAACAGGCGAGCGACGCATTGCGAAACGGGTCGGTCGTTCTGTCCTACGTGAGCTGCCAGCTGCGCGGCGGATGAGAACAGTCCACGAGATACGTGTTTTCCGATTTTCTTGCAGTAAAAAATTCGGTGTGTTACTGAAGCAATGCTACATCAACTCCTAGAGTTAGTTTTTCGGTTGAGATTCTCCTTCCCCTTTAAAAAAAAATTAAAAACCGCTTCTTTCGGTTTGGGAAGTTTCCTTCACTATATAATACTTCGCATTCGATTTAATATAACCCATTATGGAGTCGAGGTAGCAGTTCTCGTTATACTGGTTATCACTGTTAGCATTCAACCGCGATTCCTATACATATATTTTAACAACGCGTTTCAAGAGACAATGCTCTCATCATCAGGTTGTAAAGCCTATGTCATGAAATTAAACGGACTAAAAAGACAAAATACCATCAGAAATAGTTGGGAAGTCCATAGAGTAAAACAATTAAAAGTATATTGGACTGTGGGTCCTCGTCTTACATTGAAGTTGTTGACACAAGTCGATGGCCGTCCCATAGCTACCAAGTATGCTGTCGCACTGCGCCGGTTCGGGAGCTGTTGAGGACTGACGTGCCTAGGTGTTGTGGCGTGGTTACAGCCGTGTGCTTGACGGTAACGCTATGCTATTGGGCGCCTTATTTCCTTATTGCATTGGTCTGCCATCGTTAGCCTCTCGCAACTCCGTCAGTGACATGCTACAAGTTTAAAGTCGCATACCTACCCTAAAATAATTCGAAAAACCCGCTAAAAAATCTCATTTCTTTCAAATTATCTTGTGCATTGAGAATATGTCTTTGTTTCTTTTCATGGATAGCTATCTCGAATTCCTCTAGTAAATCAAGTTTCCTCCCTTTCTTTTCTACATGCTATATTTCTACGTTATCTTCTATCCTATTAAGGGGATGGCCTGTTTCATACGAGGGGCGTTCAGAAAGTAAGCTCCGATCGGTCGCGAAATGGAAACGACTATGAAAATCCGATAAAGCTTTGCACAGATGTGTTGGGTAGTGTCTCTAGTATAACCCCAGTTAGCATCACGTCGCTCTTCTCATTTCTGAGCTCGCAGTGAGTGCGTAAAGATGTCTAGAAAATAGTGTCTGCCGCCGAGTACGAGGGCCTGGTGAGAAATTTCGCCTGAAGTTATGCAGCTAACATTACATAACTGTCGTGCTGTTTCGTCTTCACGACAATTCTCAGCCGCATTCTGCAGGGGCAATGAAGATGCTCCTGCATCGTTTTCAAATGGAAATGTTAGATTACCCACAATGCAGTCCGCAATTGTCTCCCCCTGAGTTTCATCTCTGGTCACATGAACCGCTGTCTTTGAAGACAACATTTTGACACAGACAACGAGGTGTAGGCCAGCGTGGAGAATTGGCGGAAAGCACTGGCGGCTGCCTTCTATGATGAGGCTATTGAAAAGTTGGTACAACGCTATGACAAAAGTCTAAGTCAGAACGGCGACTACGTAGAGAAGTAGCTGAAAGGTGTAGCTAATTGTTACAAGTAAAACATTTCTGATGTTCACTGTGGTTTCAATTTGGCAATCAATCGGAGCTTACTTTCTGAACAGGCCGCGTATATATGGTTCGCAACAGCTGATTTGTCGTAATTTCCTAACCTGAACGCATCTTTATGTTCTTTATACCGGATCGCGAATGATTCGGTATAAAGAACATAAAGATGCGGTATAAAGAACATAAAGATGCGTTCAGGTTAGGAAATTATGACAAATCAGCTGTTGCGAACCATATACAGTATATGAAACAGGCCATCCCCTTAATAGGATAGAAGATAACGTTGAAAAATAGCATGTAGAAAAGAAAGGGAGGAAACTTGATTTACTAGAGGAATTCGAGATAGCTATCCATGAAAAGAAACAAAGACATATTCTCAATGCACAAGATAATTTGAAAGAAATGAGATTTTTTAGCGGGTTTTTCGAATTATTTTAGGGTAGGTATGCGACTTTAAACTTGTTGCATGTCACTGACGGAGTTGCGAGAGGCTAACGATGGCAGACCAATGCAATAAGGAAATAAGGCGCCCAATAGCATAGCGTTACCGTCAAGCACACGGCTGTAACCACACCACAACACCTAGGCACGTCAGTCAACAACAGCTCCCGAGCCGGCACAGTGCGACAGCATACTTGTTAGCTATGGGACGGCCATCGGCTTGTGTCAGCAACTTCAATGTAAGACGAGGACCCACAGTCCAATATACTTTTAATTGTTTTACTCTATGGACTTCCCAACTATTTCTGATGGTATTTTGTCTTTTTAGTCCGTTTAATTTCATGACATAGGCTTTACAACCTGATGATGAGAGCATTGTCTCTTGAAACGCGTTGTTAAAATATATGTGTAAGAATCGCGGTTGAACGCTAACAGTGATAACCTTCTCATTCGATTATAAGAAAACTAATTGTTGCAAAGAACTGATTTTTCCGTATCTTACAGTATCATATTGCAGCTTGATATGAAGTGTAAATTTTTTCGATATTTGTCGTAGTCATTGTGATAATCAATTTCTAAGTAAGCTATCGCATCAAATTTGGTGTTTACTGTGAAAAATGTGGTCGCTGGCTACTTTACGTTTGCTTGATTTTAGGTGATATGTTCTTGCGTATTAAATGTAGCTGACGCAACTAAATTGTTCTTAAAGCTGAAGCACAAGCCATCTGTGTACAGAATGGAGAACGGTGCTGAAGCAGTTTTGAGGGCGCAGGTGCCGATCGCGCCGCCTGCAGCTCAGCCTTGAATAGCTGTGCAAGCAGACGCACCCTTTCAGTACACTGCATTCATTATGGACAGAAGGGATGGAAAACTCGTATCTTAAGTATCAAATACTGAAGAAACATTGTCTACAACAAATGAGTGAAACTAATATGTATTTAGAAAGGCATATTCATGGAGAATTTCACCATTTGTATCAAGAATTGAAATGCCAACATGTGCTGTTCAAGGAGTATGCTCGAATGTTACCTACAATGTTTGATTATATCGTGGACGCTATAAAACCTGTTCTGCCACTGAATTCAACTAATTTTTAGCGACCTATTTCTGTTGCACGGCTGATGGTGACTTTAAGAACACACAAACACATAATAAATCCGCCCTTTTACTTCTTTATTCATATAACTGTATGTACTTAATCTGTTACATTTGTCAAACATTAGTAAGATCTGAATGATCAACTTGTGGCACCTGTGACGTATTTAGCTTCGACAATTCCTTTAATAACAACTCCTGCATTTGTGTTCTAAAATGTAATTTATTTAATGATGGCAACTGTTTCATAAATTTTTTCACGTAAATGATAACATTCAAACAGTTGCAGGATAAAGATTTATTGAGATCCTTGACCACGGTTTCAGTATACCTAAGTATACCTTCATCAGAAGCAAAAATAACTAAAATCACATCCTGCAGTGGAGATGCAAAAACAATCGTGCCAAACACGTCGTCAGCAGTTAAAATATCACCTCCATCTGTACAGCATAATTATGATAAGAGTACGGCATTTCGTAAATGACAATATTGTCTTGAACCACAGGTGCTTTTCATTATTGTTGTCTCCTGGTCCTGAGGCATTATTCTCTCTCTCTCTCTCTCTCTCTCTCTCTCTCTCTCTCTGTCTCGTTGCAACCGGTGGATTTATCGAGCCTGAAGGGATGCTTCCATTGCGGGTAGTTTCTGTTGCTTGGGAAATCAGCAGCAATGGCTGCTCTGGCTGTTCAACTACAGAAACCTGAAGTCCACGCTCCTCGTTGTCGTCAACACTGCTGTCATTCAGAGTCCCATAACTGATACTGACAGTACTTTCAAAGGCATTTCCTGTGCCCCTCACACCCATTTCGTCTTCACAATTAGTAGCACCTGTAGAGTCCAAAAAATCCGAAGACGTTCTCGCTGCTGAGTGTTCTGGCTGAATGTTCCCTTGTGTTTCCCGTTGTCAAAATACCTTTTAAAAATAGCATGGACTCAAAATATGGCCAAGTGCCTCTACATACCTTTTCACTGTCTGCGTCAGCTCCAGAACGAGGCTCAGATGTTTTTTTTTTTTTTTTTTAAATTCTTTTGCAAACGTGTCCCTTATATTTTTCCATTTTTTCTGTGCCGCATCACCTGAAGTAAAAATTTAAAAAGAAAAAGACTTTAAAGCATAACTGTATTAATGTTGTTACCTTGTCTCTTTAATAATTACCGTTTCCGTGGGGAACACTACGAATTGTTGACTTGATTGTTTAGAATTAACGGCGAGCGGTATATTCGCGCTCAGTGAAACTGGAACTTTCCGTACGCCATATGAACTGAGCGAACATTAGGCAAATTTAGTGTCAAACTCTTCATACTACTGATTCATCCTGGTCCATAGAAGCGTAGGAAATTAATGCGATTGTTTAACGACATGACTGATGAGATGGTGCAGACATTTACTCCACAGTTAACCGTGTTCTTCTCGCAAATTTGACCTAAGTGATATATAATTCCTTTTCCACTGAATCGCTCTATGTCATAACAACTGTCTGCTTGTTGGCGATCTATTTCAAAAGTTGTTAAAGGTATATAATGGCAGGATAACACTGAATACTATAGTGTCTCCCGAGCTCGTTAGCGTGTAAACAGAGACTAGTTCACAATTCTGCTGTCAGCAACTGTGACAGGGACAGGTTATACAAATAAGTATTTGTTAACGTTCGATATATCGCATTACATATGCAAAAAGAAAAAAATGCTATTGTTTAATTTACAACCTACCCCATTCTTAAACCAATTTAAGAGAGATAAGAAATTAACACAGATTTTTCATAATTCCAGGTTTAGCCACGGGCATATCGTTCCGCCAACTCGCTTTTTCATTCAATTTCTAAATCGGCTGTTTCCACAATCGTTGCAGGGATTTTTAAAGCTATCTGGACAACACTTAATTAAGCACACGCCAGAGCCAACAGAAGATGACTTTAAAAAAAATAGCACAATGTTTTTGGGACAGATGGCAATTCCTTGGAAGTATAGATGCGAAACACATTCGTATTTAAGAACCCAGTAAATCTGATTCCATGTCTGTTACAAATCCTTCTTTGCCATTGGATTATTAGCCGTCATCGACGCAAATTGTAGGTTTGTCATGGTGAATGTAGGCTCCTACGGCAAAGGCAATGACGCAGGTGTGTTTGATGAATGCCCCTCCCCACATGCAATAGAAAAGGGAAGATTAAAACTACCTGAAGAATTTTTTCCAGGATCCAGTATCAAGTGTCTGTATGTTTTTCTAAGTGATGCAGCATTTCCACTAAAGGAATATTTGATGAGGCCTTTTCCAGAAAGGACGACGACTGCAGGAGACGGCAAAGAGAAGAGGTATACAACCATCGGTTATCTCGCTCAAGAATGGTGGTAGAATGTTGATTTGGTTCTATATCATCTAAATTTAGAATTTTGTGTAAACCTGTCGAAACTAGTGGGGGAAATGGAGTACATATTGTTAAAGCTACAACTTTATTACACATCATCATCCGTGATCCTGATTCAGTAAATGAGGCAGAAGTGGCATTTTTCCAAGATGTATACCGAAATATACCAAGTACAGCATAAGACAATTTACAAAAAAGATACAATGCATTATCACGAGAAGCTGTGCAAGTGAGGGATAATTTTAAATTGTATTTTGAATAAAATCCTGTACAAAGAATGTAGAATTGTGACGTATAATTTTATATATATATATATATTTTCGGTGCCTACAGTGTCCGTCTTTCAGTGTCACACAAATGTTTATTTTTAAAGGGATCACTTAAGACTGTTTCCATGGGTTCGCCCCTCAAATTTCTCCCTCATGTCACAAAATTGTCGTCTGATGTAAATACTGAAAAAATAAATTCCTTTTAAAGCACAGTTTCGTATACAATTTACATTCAAAACCTTACACCTGTGTCACAGAACAAATCCTACATCGAGATTACTTTACACAACTTTAAGGGAAGAACTGCTTCCGATAATTATTATCATAGTATTTAAAGAACATCAAAATATGAACAGGCTGAAATGAACAAACAGTACAGTACATGAGACTATGTTAATCAATTCAACTGTAAAAAAGCTAAAGAGCAAATTATTAGCAAAATGAGAAATTGCAAAAGTGAAATAATGCCAAAATGAGCACTTCTCAATTGGGAGTAAATCAAAACAACCAGAAAGGCGACCACGTGCTGTGGACTCTTTATACAGGGTGAACATAAAGTCCAGGAACACTTTCAGTTATTTATTGCACAAGAACTAAACATACATATTGCATTTTGAAGAGAGACTCTGAAAGTTTTTTTTTTTTTTTTTTTTTTTCTCCTCTCTCTTCCAAACATTCGATATACGAACCATGATGACCCGACAGGCGTCAATACGGTAATCGAATTCTTCCCATACCCGTCCCAGCATGGCATCGTCGACCGTGGCAGTCGCTTCCCGTATTCTCTCCCAGAGCTCTGCTACATCACGTGGTAGAGGCGGTACTTACACCAGATTTTTAATGTGTCCCCACAGAAAAAAGTCACACGAAGTGAGGTCTGGTGATCGGGGAGGCCATTTCGTGAAACAGCTGCCCCTTCTGTAGCACGGCCGATCCATCGATGCGGCAGCTCCGTATTCACGAACTTCGCGAGGAAAATGGGGTGGAGGCCCAGCCTGCTGAAAGATGAACGGAGAGTCCGACTGCATTTGAGGCATCAGCCGTGCTGCAACATGCCCAAGTAGGAATATCCAGTGACTGTGCTCTCGGCGAAGAAGAATGGCCCGTACAGTTTTCGACGTGACAAGGCATAAAAAACATTGACCTTTGGGGAATCACGCTCAAATTCAATGCATTCGTGTGGATGCTTTGTACCCCAGTTTCGACAATATGCCTGTTCACTTTCCCATTAGTGTGAAAAGTGGCTTCGTCGCTAAAAATTAAGCGATCAACAATGTCAACGCCATCCTCATTCAATTGTTGCAGCTGCGAACAAAACTCAAAACGCTTGTCTTCGACGTCGTCATTGAGCGTCTGCACAAGCTGCAATTTGAATGGTTTCCTAGATAGCTGCTGTCGCAGGACTTTCCACACTGTCATTGGACCCATTTAGATTTCACGGGATGCACGACGCACCGATTTCTTTGGACTCCTTACGAATGTCTCTCGTACGCGCTGCACATTCACTTCACTCACACTGGGACGTCTGCTTCTCTTTGCCGGGCACAAGCGACCCGTCGTAACGAATTTGTTGTGCCAGTGGTAAATGGCCTTCCTTGTTGGTGGCTTCTTACCGTACGTGATTCTAATCATCCGTTGAACCACTGTAGCACACTTGTTTTTGTCTAACTCCAACACACAGGCGTGCAGTCTAAGGCGTCTTCCCGTGGTCCGCGCGGCTGCCCCCGTCGGAGGTTCGAGTCCTCCCTCGGACATGGGTGTGTGTTTTGTCCTTATTGTAAGTTAGGTTTAGATTAAGTAGTGTGTAAGATTAGGGACTGATGACCTCAGGAGTTTGATCCCGTAATACCTTACCACAAATTTCCAACACGCAGAAAGGTCGCTCCGCACCTGAACTCGCCATGTTTGCGACTAGCGCTATCGGCAAATTACCAAACTATTCTGTGGTGGTATACATGAAGAAAAAAAAAACTTTCAGGGTTTCTCTTCAAAATGACATATGTACAATGTTTGGTTATTGTGCAATAAATAATTGAAAGTGTTCCTGGACTTCATGTACACCCTGTACATTGTTCGTTATACTTCGTTGATATCCGGGGTTCATCATTTCATGAAGCAGTGGAAAACTTGTAGGTCAGACAGTTACTCTATTTGAAGCAGTTGATTGTGTTAGTGAGTTGAAAACTTCGAGGGTCACTCCAAAAGAAATGGACACTTTTTTTTTAATCCATCTTTTATTCTACATGTTTGAAAGTTTTACAGTGTGTAGATACATCCTTTAGGAACAATATTTTCATTTCTCCACATAATTTCCATCCCTCTCAACTGCCTTACCCCATCTTGGAACCAGCGCCTGTATACCCGCACGGTAAAATTCTGGACCAACGTACTGGAGCCACTGTTTGGCAGCGTGCACAAGGGAAATCATCATCTTCAAACCTTGTTCCACGAAGAGAGTCTTTCAGTTTCCCAAAAAGATGATAGTCACATGGAGCCAGGTCAGGACTGTATGGCGGATGTTTCAGTGTTGTCCATCCGAGTTTTGTGATCGCTTCCACGGTTTTTTGACTGACATGTGGCCAAGCATTGTCGTGCAACAGCAAAACATCCAGCTTTTTCCGATGTGGTCGAACACTTCTCAGTCGAACTTGAAGTTTCTTCAGTGTCGTCACATATGCATCAGAATTTATGGTGGTTCCACTTGGCACGATGTCCACAAGCAAGAGTCCTTCGGAATCGAAAAACACTGAGCCATAACTTTTCCAGCAGAAGGTGTGGTTTTGAATTTTTTTCCTTGGGTGAATTTGGATGATGCCACTCCATTGATTGCCTCTTCGTCTGTGGTGAAAAATGATGGAGCCATGTTTCATCACCTGTCACAATTCTCACAAGAAATTCATCTCCACCGTTCTCGTACTGTTCCAAAAGTTCGCTGCATACCGTTTTTCTTGTTTCTTCGTGAGCCACTGTCAACATCCTGGGAACCCACCTGGCACAAACCTTTTTTAACGCCAACGCTTTCAGTATTCTGCAAACACTTCCTTCCCCTATCCCAATGTAGCATGATAATTCGTTCACTGTGATGCATCTGTCAGCAGTCACCAATTCGTTAACTCTCTGCACATTGTCTGGAGTGCGTGCAGTACGAGGTGTGCCGCTGCGACGACAATTCTCAATATTGCCGTGCCCGCTTTTATCACGTAACCTGCTTGCCCACTGACTAACTGCACTGCGATCGACAGCAGCATAGACCTTTTTCAACCTCTTGTGGACGTTTCCCACTGTCTCGTTTTCACAGCACAGGAATTCTATGACAGCACGTTGCTTCTGACGAACGTCAAGTGTAGCAGCCATCTTGAAGACATGCTATGATGGCGCCACTCACGGGAACAGGTTGAACTAAGTTTGAAAACAAGCGGGAAGGATGTATCTACACACTGTAAAACTTTCACACATGCAAAATGAAAACTGTATTTTTTCAAAAATAGTGTGCATTTCTGTTGGAGTGACCCTCGTAACTTGGAGTCGAAAATTAGAAATTTCATGTTGGAGATGTTAACACAGTTCTTGAGAAGCTTGAAACTGGGGAAGGCCTGCTTCTGGCATTTCTAACAACACTTCGCCATCTCAAATCTTAAAACGGCTCGAGCACGTGTGGGATGCATTGGGGTGACATACTGCATCACGTCTACATAGACCAATGACCACCCAGCAGTTGTGGACCACTCTGGTGGAAGAATGCAACGTCCTACCACAAGAACGCCATACCAAACCTTTGGCCAGCATGGGAGAACATAGCAGAGCAAGCACAATCGTCCGTGGTGATCACACACAATACTACGAGCCGTGTCCCACCTACTGTAATGTCCAGGAGACTGCCCTGTATCGCGGTGACTTCAGAGTAATTATTGTCGTTAATAGAAGTGTGATTCCTGTTCGTCTCATTGCGTATTTCATTCAGTTACCTTGTGTACTATACTGTAGTAGTTCTTTCTGTGTGGGGTCCAAATTTCATCGAGCTTTGTTACTTGTTCGTCAAACATCAGGTGAAACTCAGTTCCGTCCTTAAGTTTTGGACACCAATATACAACATTTGAAAGGCATTTGTGAGAGGCTTTGTTTTAATGCTACCTATGTACATTTGGAAATTGATATATGTAAAAATCGGTATGCTTATAGCAAAATGTTCTTTGTGAGGGTTGGGTCACGACCCCCAGCCCTATCAATTAGTCTTTAGAGCTGCTTCATTTTCCAGGCGCTAAAACTAAGAAGGGTGTTTGTAGGATGAATAAATTGCAGAAACACAACGTAATAATGAGTGTTGTTGTTGTTGTCTTCTTTTATGTTACTGCAAACCGACGCTATGAGGTTTTTCGTAAGCTATTGAGCTCTGTGATTGCCAATTATTTGTTTAATGAGGTACTCCGTTTCGGAATTCTGTCGAAATAGCTGCTGTGAGATGAGTTTGGCAAATTACACTGTGACAAAGGAAGTACAAACCAGTCACCAAGAGAAATGGGGCCGTTACTCACAAACGGCGATGCTTCTTCGAATGGGGAGGGGTTAACAGCTCACACAAAAACAGATTGCCAGTTCTGTTGGAATGTTGGTGGAATCCCCGTAAGCCATCGTATTTTGAACACTGAGCGACTGGAATGGAAACTTACTAAAGGATTTTATTCCTTCTCTTAATATGAGCAGTATTAAAATAATGACGAGCGTTCCTTCAGGCGGAATAATAGTCACATGCCAGATACTGGTTACTCACCTACGGCTTGCCAAACTTAACAATGTGTGATCGTGAATAAAATAGTTATTGGGAAAAATAAAAATTGATCTGCCGCACAACACAATGGTCAGTGTATTGTCAGCATTATCCTCATGCGCGCGACAGGAATGCACAAGCTTGCCATGTGTGCCTTGTGAGTTGAAGTTTGAAAAACATTGTCATGAAAGTAGATCTGCCTTTGTCAGCAGTACATTCAACAAATTAAATATATCTAATCATAACACTCTTTTAGGATATTCCTACATTCGTAATAATATTGACCATTTCCTTCATTTGTGTAGCCTGTTGTATAATTAGTGTATTAATGCTGATAATGTGCATGCAACAATTGTAATGCTTTTTCTCATCACGGCGAACCAATTAAAACGTTGACATCTCGTGGAAATCGGGTTTCTGCCGGATATCAGCGTCTTCCAAACACGATATTTTAACGTCATTACTTGACGTCTTCATCAGGTGTGACCTGAGACTGGCTACTTGCTTTTTTTTCTTTTTTAACCTTTTCATTCCCACACCTGAGTGGTAGTGGGCGGGCCACTGGAGAGCTTCTTGCTCTATTTGACCTTAGTTTAATGGAATGCTGTTTTGGCTCTGTTAATTTTTGGTTTGGGGTATAAGGGGGGGGCTTGTATCTCCCAGTTGGGAATTTATTTGCAGGAACTTTTGGAGACAGCTCCGATATTCACCTTACAGCCTAAGGAAAACCTGCTATACGCGTCTCAATTTGCGCCAAGCTACGTTGTGCAAAGCGCGACAGTTGGCTGCGACTACGACGCTGCCCCTCCCCCTCCCCCCCTCTTTTCTAACCCTGGCAGACGGCGACAAGGCCGCAACAAGACAGGAGTCGTCGCTGTTCCCCAAGCTCTGGTCGGCGGCGGCGTATTCAAATACATAAGAAAAATAAGAATTCCGATTTTCTTGCTGTAAAAAAATACTGTGTTAGTGGAACAAAGTTACATCGGCTCCCAGAGTTAGTTTTGCGATAGAGATTCTCCTTTTACTTTAAAAAATTGAAAAGCATCTCTTCCGGTTTTGCGTGTTTTTTTTTTTTTCACTGTATATTACTTGTCTATCGATTGTGAGGAAAGTAAAAGGCACAAAAAAATGTTTGCGTATCTTACAGTTTCACATCACAGCTTGATAATGAGGTGTCTATTTTTCCGATATTCGTCACAGTTATTCCGCTACTTAATTTACAAGTAACCTACTGCATAAAATTTGAATTGTGTACAGTGAAAAATGTGGTCGCTGGCTACTTTGCGTATGGTTCACGTTAGGTCATACATCGTTGCCGATGAAAAGAAGCCAACATATCGAAATTATTTTTAAAGCTGAGATCAGAATGATATCGATCTCCGTTTCCGAGATTTGGGCTCATGTATCTCCGGGAGCGTCGCGACCAGCCGTCAGTTCTGTCGACGCGCAACGTGAATCATGTGGTTATCACACGATAGACAATGCATTTTTGTTTTGTTTCGCTGACACATTTGGACCTAATGAAACCATTTTATGTCATATATCTCTCCGGTATGAGTTACTAATATTTCTCCATATGCTCTTGACAATTTCATTTAAAATGCCACGAAATGTAGGTTTGTTAAAAGTAAAGACATGATGCTGCCTTCAATATATTTTCTTCTCATTCTTGGGAAGAGGATAAATTACTCACCCTCTTGTATTTTCTTCTGAACCTGGACGAGGATACCCAAGTAGAAGTAGACGTCCTAACAAAACCAACAAATGTCAAAAATTTACGTTTTTCAACAGAGCGAAAAAACGTTCAAATTAGTTTAATATCGACTTGCCATCAATAAAATTTTTTATATGATGTCGTAAGTAAATCATAGCGTCACTTGGGTTTGAGTATTACTTCCCGTGAGTATCGCATTGTCGCTTCACAGTACATCATGCGGAAAGTATGGATGGGAGTGCCATCTGTCGCTCAGCTGTATTTGACCTTCACTTGTCAGTAGCGGCGCGTGTTTCCCGAGCTGCGGTCTGTCATTGACGTGATGGAGAGAAGTAGAGCCACATTCGATTTCACTTTAAAATACTTAGATATTTTACAGCAAGAAGACGACGATGACACAGTTACGTTGTGGCTCCACAACAAAAGGAAAAAGAAGGTTCATTGTCTTCTTGCGACACGTGGCGATGAAGACTGTTACAACATTTTGATTAACAGGCACCTTTTAAATGACGATACGAAATTCAGACATAATTTCAGATTAAGTGTCAGCGAGTTTGCTCATGTTTTGGAACTTACAGAAAGTGGCATACAGAGAAAATCGTGCAACCGGGTCAAGAAACCTATCAGTGCAGCTGAAAAACTCGCAGTGACGCTAAGGTACGTGTAGTTTTATTATCTTATGTACATTTGCGGCGCTGGGATCAGAACAATTGTTTGTTCATCTGAAACTTTTGATGCAGCTTGTATTTCTTTCGTCTCAGGCTTTTATCAGATTTATTGATATGGATTCAACTTTCATATTGTCTTTGAAATCAGTTCCAGTGATGGAAACCGTATTGTCCATCATTTCATTCAACTGAGAGAGCAAAATATTGCAGACATATCTGGAACAAAGCCTCTCTTGTTATAGCTCGTTAAATGAATCAACAAAAGTTGTAAAGAAATGCATGAGAATGTGTCCTATAATATTTACATTTACGTAAATTCATCAGATTCGGTCATAAACAGTATTCCAGGGAATATGGAAAACAGTACTCTTTTACTTATCACACATGTCATCTATATCATACATGAGACAGATGAATCTACAAGGAGCATCACAACATTTACCTTCGTTCATATGACCTAAGCTAATTTTTATGGTGCACCCAAAACCGACTGAATTGGTATGAATGAAATTATTTCAGCAAACACTGTTATGCTTTTCATTACACATGTACATGGTCATCTTAACAAAAAATTATCAACCACAGGCTTCAATTATTGTCCCCAACACCACATTAGCAAAAAAACTGGTCCTTTTCCAAGCTTTATTTCTCTTCTATTTCTCCACGCAAGTCCCAAAAATGTTCCGTCTGTTCTTGCATATTTCACTAGTATCCCATGGAAGCTAAGTATATTCAAAATAGTAGCTTAATGGGTTCTCTTATTTTCAGGTTCTTGGCAACAGGCGAATCTTTCGCATCCTTAGCATTCTTCTTCCGAATCTCCACAGGATACATCAGTAGACTAGTGGGAGAAGTACTCCCCACACTTGTCTACAGACTTTCTCCACTTTACCTGCCAGTACATTCAAAAGAGAAACTTTTGGAAAATGCAAGGGAATTTTGTAACAAATCGCAGTTTCCAAACTGTGTCGGTGCTATAGATGCAAGCTCATTAGAATGATTTGCCCACCTAATTCTGGATCCCTTTATTACAATCACCATGAAAGTTTGTAACGATAGACGTTGGATCACATGGAAAAGGAGACAGCGGAATCTTCCATAAATCAAACATAGGGACCTTGCTTAGCCGAATGGAGTTTTATCCTCCGGCAACTGCTCTTCCAGATTCTGATACTGTGACACCATACATCATTGTAGGTGATGAAGCATTCCGTCTTGCAAAACACATCATGAAACCACATACAAGAAGTGAAGCATGCCAGGATGAACAAAAGAGAATTTTCAATTACAGATTGTGTCGGACCAGAAGAGTCTTAGAAAACAATTTTGCACTCCTGGCCAAAGTTTTTAGAGTATTCTAGCAACCAATTGCTGTTAAAGTGACTACGTGTGACAAAATAGTTACTGCAGTATGTTGTTTGCATAATCTATTGAGAGATGCCTACCTCGAAAGAAATGGGGGAATCCTACTACACCGAGGATAAAACGCTGCAGCAACCAACGCAAAACTTTGTTGCCATCACACCTCATGGCGGTTTCTCTGAAATGAAAGGTTTCCAGGTTAGAAGGCAGTTTACAGATTATTTCGCAAATGAAGGTTCTGTACCTTGCCGAAACAGATATTGAACCCCAGGCAAGAACAACAAATGATTATTACTGTTATGAAGGACAGCCATATTTTCTATTAATATAGTTAATTTTATAATGTACTTGCCTTTTCAGTTTGTAGTGCCACAAATAAAAAAATAATTTTCAACACTATAAGCAAGTTTATTTTCATGATTGTAACTGATTTAAAATGACAAAAAAATTCGTGAAACTGAATGAAACATGCATTTTAAAACGAACTGTACACTTTTATAAATGAAGCAACATTTTTACAAAAGAGAATATATACAGTACATGTCGCTTACGGTAGAATCGCCTCAGATAGTTTTAGGCTGTTCTGCCGTAGTCTAAAACTCTTCATTTTTAAGTTGCATGTCCATCACTAGAATGCAATTTTTTTGTCTCTGCCAAAGTAGTAGGATGGAATGATTTTGTCAGGCCCATGCTGCTTAAGAACAAATCGACATCATCTTCCTTTGCACTTGTCTCCAGGCATTTTTTTTTTATTTCTTCAAATGCCGTTTCCCGCTCACTCTGTCGTTTTTCGAGCAGATCAAATATTCTATCCTCAGAATTCAACTTCTTCCTTTTACGTAAGTATGTGCCGCTGGGACGAAGTTCTTGATTCAACTGCTTGGAAGTTGTACCTAGATCTACTGTGCATTCCACCTCTGTCATTTCAGACGTTTCTGGCTGAGGAGATTCAACGTCTGTATTCTCCTCGAAATCAGTTATGTCAGAAACTATACTGTCAGACATTTCTTCCGATAGAGAAATATTGGAGATAGATCTGGAACGAAGTATTTTTGGTTGTAGCTCGTTAAATATATCAATATGAGGTAAAAATTATTATTTACAATAGCAAAGAAACGAAACAGATGTGCAGATGAAAGCAGTGTGCTTAAAATCAGCAAATGAACGTACTGCCTCTCCGTTGATCTGTCTCCAGGAAAGCCAAGTGATCAAGCAGACCCCATTTTCTTCATTTTGCTGAGGCATGTGAACCTGTTCCAAGCTTGCTTTCTCGTTTAATTCTCTGATAAGAGTCCCGAATATTCCTCCATCTGTTTTTGCACATCTCACCTAAAATTCCAGTGAAAGATAAGTTTATTAACAATAAGCACACGCTAGCGTCATTGCATTGTATCAAGTCCTTCACAACAAGATAGGGTTACACCTTACACATCTCTAGAATTTTCATTCTGAACGTCTATAGTAAACACTGGCAGAAATGTGGAAGGAATAATGTCCGTGCTTGTTCACAAAATTTCCCCAAATTATACTTGTCAGTTTCTCCCATGCAGAAACTTTTGGAACAAGCTAAGGCAACTTTCATAGCCGACTGACTCTTTATTCACATCCAGATGACCTTCCATATTCTTATATTCTGACAACATACATCGTTATGGATGACATGAACATTTAATCTTGCCAAGCCGCACTCAAAAGATGACTCCAGGATTTACAAGTTTTGAGCACCATCTTCTACCAATGAATTGAAGTGAGTGTGAAATTAGTTATTGCAGCATACTGTTTGCGCAATCTGTTGACAAACGTCTTCCTCAAAAACGAACACCTATTGATTACAGAAAGCTGTACAACAATCTGGTGGTGGTTTTTCTCAACTGGACGGTATCATCAAGACACCAATCTACCGTTTACTTTCAAAGTGAAGGTATAGTAAAATGTAACTTTCTCGTTGTACTTTAGATTGTTCATTTTACAATGTACTTGCCGTTTTCAATTTTTATCGTCACAAAAAAAAGAGTAATGCGAAAATTGACCTGCAAGTTCAATTTCATCATTCTAATTCTACATCTACATGGATTATACTAACTTTCATAACAGGACTGAATAATTTACATTAATGGGAGAATAATATACATTTCACTCACCTGCCAGTTTCAACTATGCACCAATTTCTTCCCAAATTCTGTCTCTCGACAAAGTGTCCCTATATTTAGGGTTCTTCAAATCGTAAAGGCAAGGATGTTGCGAGACCAGCTCACAGAGCATCACATCCTGTGAGTGGCTCATTTCAGTTTTCCTTGACTGGCTCGACATCTTTCTGGCAGCCGTACGTCTTTGTGTCGTCCGACTTCCGTCGCAACACTACTCACTGGTGCAGTGCTGCAGCAGCTGCCGCCACACCTCCCAAACTCGAACTGCGCATGCGCCAGCAGGCGACTTGTGACGTCACGTAGCGAGCCGTCGCAGTCGCTAGTGTGCGTCGCGTCTTGGACAACGTATTCCAGCCGTCTTTATTCCAGAGGAATAACACATACATAAATATACATGGCACATTACGTAAATCGGTGTTTCGTACCTCGCCATGTGCACCACAAGCGTGGGGACTTAAAGGGCGAAACACCATGATAAAATATGTATATATAAAGGAAGAAAACACATGTGAAAGACAAAGAAGAGTAAAGACGGTATTGCTACTCCTGATAGGCCCCAGGAGTCAGGGCAGAAGAATAACCAGCATCCTACCCGACGCCGGCTCGTGCCATCAGCCTGTGCGCCGTCATCCACTCGTAGATGCGGCAACTGGTGCAGCAGCTCTGCAGTACCCTGGTGCTGAGTACCGCCAGTTCTCGGGGACGGAAGCCTAAGTCGAAAAGGTCCCTCGCCGACGCAGGAGACCATGTGCCCCTCCAATCCAGCGTTGCGGTGGACACAGTCACCACCTCGACGTCACGATGCAGGTTGGAGATGGCACGCCGGATGGACGGCGTGTCGTAATAGGTCGCCTTCTGGGAGTGACACCAGTCGAGTCGAAGATGGTCTCCGACTACCTGGGCGTCGATCACGCGGGCGATGCCGTCTTTAACCGCCACCACGTCAGGCCTGCGGATTCCCTCAGGTGTACGGAGGTGGGGCTCCACTGAGACATTGAAGCCCCTCGAGCCCACGAGCGACATACCGCACGATTGACTCGGGACCCGTGCGTCCTGAAGCAAGCCTGTAGTACATGGTTGGCGGTCTCGACGGCTTGCCAGCCCGCGCGACATCTGGTGTCCGCCTCCCGCCCCCGACTGCGCCGTGCCCTCGTCGGGAAGGCGTTGATGCGGGCGCGGAGAGCGTCGATGTAGTCACGCCCACATAGCAGCCGACTGGTGTCGGCGACCCATTGATGCTGCCCTCGGACTGCGGCGGAAGACGAAAGCGCCGCACCGCCGATGGCGATGTGCAGGCGCGCAGCCAACACCTCTCCAACCTGCGTTGACGACTTGAGGAGGAGGCCCTCCCACGTAAGGTGGCGCTCCAGCCCCTCAATTTCACGCTGTACCTCGTCCAGGCATGCACCGTCGAAGGCTGGCCCTATCTTCTTTAGCGCCAGGAGACGGGACTGGCGGAGGGTTGGCCCCATCCAACGGCACGATGGGATGCCGAGGCCCCACTGGGCAACAGGAGCGTGTAAGTAGCCCAGGGGAGTGCCCGCCGGGAGGCGCAACCATCTCCTGACGGCTACCCTGATGGTGACGTCCGCTGACTTCAGGGCACCTACTCGGGTGCGGCTGAGGGCCAGCCTGTGGTACAGGCCAGGGAGAAGCACGTTGGTGAGTGCGTGGAGGCGCTGTTGCGGCTTGAGCGGAGCTCGGGAGATGACGTCGAGTTGCTCCACCAGGTGGCGTCGGGGGTTAAAGACGAAGCGACCCGAGGTAGAAAATTGCAGCCCCAGGTACCGGAAGGTTTCACCGACACACAGGGCAGGCACGGTGGTGTTGCCTGCCTCGAAGGTGACGTCGCCGTCCACCTTCGCCATCTTTTCGCGTCCAGACGCGACCCACGCGAGGGTGAAACACTTCCGGGCGTTGATCTACAGCCCCAGGTGTGCGAGGGCTGCGACAGCCCCTCTGGGTCGACACGAGCAGCGGGACGTCATCTGCAAAGGCCGCAGCGTTGACTCTGCGACCGAGTATCCGAGCTCCGATGTGGGAGGGAAGTTGACCTAAAACATAGTCCACCGCAAAGTTGAAGAGGAGGAGGGGGGGGGGGGGGGAGGATCGCCCTGACGGACGCCCCAAGACGGCTGCACAGACACGCCCACGCCGGCGCCGCCCGCTATCACTGTCGTGCTGCCCTCGTAGCACCGCTCGACGTATTCAATAAAGCAGGCCGTGAGCCCTCAGCACTGGGCGAAGGGCAGCACGATCCACCGAATCAAATGCTTTAGAAACGTCGATCGACGCCACAAAGACAGAGCGGCAGGAGCGGACTGCGTCGGTGAGAGCAGAGTTCAGGATGAAGGTGTTCTCCAACATCCCATCCCGGGGGACGAATGCCCGCTGACGTTCGTCCACAGCACATGCGCGCATCAGGCGCGACGCGAGAACCTTGTGGAAGGTCCGCGCCAGCACCGAGCAGACCGTAATGGGGGATATTGGTGCAGCCGTTTTGGGGAGAAGGGACATGCGCGCGCGAATCAGACGCTCGGGAAGGGCTCGGGCCAGAAGGAAGAGGTTCATAAGCTTGACGAGTACTTCGTGCGGCGAGTAAAGGCCTGCCCAGACAGAGTGCGGCCTGGCCGTCCGGCCTGTGGCCTTGAACCGCAGCCGGCAGGCCGCACTGTAGAATCGCTCGTTACTGTATGCCGGCAGTCATACAGAGTGCGGCTCTGACGCACCGGCAGCCGGACTGCCGCACCGGCCGCCGCCGGGTTGTCACAGATTACAGATTCGCCGCAAGCCGAAGCGGCTGCTTGCCTCTGTTGGAGCATTCAACTGCTCTGCTGTCACACTGGAAGCAGCGGCGTGGGGCGGTTTTTGTCTTGCAGCTCGTAGTGCATGCACACAGAAAGACTTCTAGAGGAGGTGAGAGAATACAACTTTTTGTATGATACACGCGATCCTGATTTGCAGGTAGAATACATTTATCTTCGATATACTCTTGATAGAAAGCTAAATAATGTTGTCACTGTGACGTCCATAACTTCCAGTATCAACTACTGTAAACTCGGTAGTATGGATCAACGATCGCCAGGAGAAGTAGTGGAAAGAACTGTTTGTAACAGAAGAACTGGGATCCACTATCGTTCGGGCATTTTAACCTGATAGCCTTTCCGTCTATGCTTCCAAGGCAGTTCGGAAACCCCCAGCTCTATAAATCCTTCTTCAGGTTTCTTCCACATTTCTGTTGTAGTAGTAAAATACTTCGGCTGTAGAACAGTCCATACTGCCTGGCACACTTGTTTCACAATATCTGAGACTGTTGAACGTCCTAACCGAAAAGAAAAAGCTATGGTCTGGTGACTGACGCCTGTAGTCAAGTATCTGGAAAAGATTAAAATCAATTATGCCGATAGAACAAATAGATAAGTTAACGACCAAAGATATGTTTGTTTAAATTCAATGACAATGTTATGAATACAATGAAACAAAACGATCTATTACGTAGAAAGTTCTCTCTAGCGGGACATACGGAACTAGATGTGACTATCGTTTGCTATATTCGTAAACACTGCAGATAAATTTATCACTCCACTCGTAACTACGTTGTGGCATAGCACTTTCTTCCGCCGAACCTGTCATATGATACAGCAAAACTGAAATGGAATAATTTATATGACTTCTATTTCAAGCACAAAGAGGCCACAAACGGTAAAACTTACCTCAAACAAAGGCTTGTCTGTGCCTTGTATCAATTGGCTTTCTCCAGTTCGTTGTGCACTTCTCGGTGCAACCTTTTTATCGGGCGATGCATTTCCTCGAAACATTCTCGCGACATACGAAAATATTTGAAGAACCTATCTTCGTCAGACTCTAGATCAATACACAGACGATGGTATTCTCCTAAGCTTTCTCTCTTGCTATCAATGGAACGTGCACAAAGATAACGTGTCCCGCGTGAAGATTCCAAATCGTCTAACGCAAGACAATCGCGCTACGCATGCAAGCTTAATAATGGGGTTCGGCCCTTTCCACAGTGTAACAGCTGACGCATCAAGAGTCGCTGCGGCCGGCCGTTGTCTGTGTGGCGTCCCTGGCCGCTGACGGGCCAGGCCCACCGCTGCGCCGTCCGTCGCAGCGGCAGGCCGGATTCTGTCTGGCCACGCCTTAAGACCGTCCGGACCGGCCGCTGATCCCTGGGCGGCAAGGCAGCCGCGGCCTCGTCGTGTGTGACCGGTCCCCACAGGCACTCGAGAGCGACAGGCTCCGAGTGCGGCAGGAGGCGGTCACGGATGAAGCCCGCGGTGGAGATGGGCTTCTTCGTGAAGAGGTCCGCCCAGAAGTCCAGCAGACCGGGGATGTCGGGTGGCGGCTGCAACAGGTTGCCATCCGAGAGGCCACGCACGCAACGCGCGCGCGACCTTCGGAAGGCATCCTGCGTCTTCGCGTCTCCCATCGGCGCCGTTTGCGCCTCTGCTGCGGCGGTCCTGCAGGCGGCCGCTTCGGTGGTTGGCGCGGCCTCTGCGCCCTCGTGCTCGACCTCTCCCCTCTGGACCCGACCGACGCGAGGGCATGCGGGAGCATGCCCAGGATGACTTCGGGCGGCGTACCCGGCCCCAGACCGATAACTCGGTCCAGGGCAGAGAAACGCTGAGCGGAAGCGGGCAGCCCCGCTAGATGCTCCCAGATGGCGGCCTCAGTCGGCCCCTCCGGCGGTGTCGGCCGCGAAGTCCTCAGCTGCGTCATCGAGTGGCGCAGCGCCATCGCCCGCGTCAGGCAGCGGCGGGACGCCGGCTCTTCCCCCCGACCGATCTCGAGTGCCTCCATAACTCGCGGACAAGCTGCTTGTCGGCAGCCTTCCGCCGCTGGCACTTGATCGCCTCAAGCGTTCGGTCGGGGAACATCCGAGTCAGTTCTTGATTGACAAAGAAGAACCGTGCGTCCCTCTCGAGAAACAGTTCGGCCTCCGCTTTGGCCAGCGACAGGACCTCATCTTCTGTCCACCCCGCGCGATGCCTGTCCGTCACGATCTCCGCGTTGGCGGCGGCGGTGGACCCCGAGACCGTTCTCGGTGGTAAAGCTGCGGTGGCACTCACTGCAGGCGTAAATTGCTGCATCCGTTACCACATCTGCGGCACGGCCGGTTCGCCGGGCAGGTGCTGGTGAGGCTGGGGTGGCGCCTTCAGCGGAAGGGCCACCACTTGTACTTTCTTTTGTGCTGCCCCCCCCCCCCCCCCCCCGAGCCCCTGGTGCGGTCTTCCACTCTGGGAAATCAGCGGGCCCACGTGAAGGGGAGAAGACCGCAGGAGAGGATAGGCTAAGAGGGCTAGGCCCACGTATTGTGCATCGCTCTCCCTACGTTTCCACTGCCTGTGATGCGACGCGACGCGAGGCATAATGGCCCAAGCGTTCACATTGCACACGATACAGCGCGCGCCCGCGATCTGGCCAGCAGTTCTTGAGCAGTCTCGGCACGATGTCGTTTTTCCTCGACCCAGTAAATTCTTTTTTATTAGAAAACAGTGCTCTGAGAATTCAACGCAGTCGCGAATGGGTGCACGAAATCAACAAGGGGAGGGGGGCTTTAGGAGAATTTCATTATGTGTACAGTGACTTGAGAAAAATTGAGGATAAATTTTGGAATTATTTCAGAATGAGTACAAAGACATTTGATTATATAGTGTCGTCTGTTTCAAATAGATTACAGAAGCAAAACACAAATTTCAGAATGGCTATTACCCCTGAAGAGAAAGTTATTGTCACCATCAGGTAAGTACACAATATTAAGTTTACAGCAGGCATTTTATTATGAAAAATTTACAAATTGTGATAGGTTCAAACTCTCTTTTAATAAATTTTGACGTAGTTGACAATGAGAAGTAAAATACATCACAGTTCACTCACTTAAGTATGAAAGTTTTCATAATCGTGGTGGCTTGAAATAACAATGTCATCAGGTTGAATTTCAGATATGACTATTTCATTTTGCGGATTTCCAGCAATTACGATTTCAACTGGGTTTTCAGGTGCATAGGGTGACATCAACGAATGTGCAGTGGAAGTGGTTGATTGTTCCAATTCTTCCAAAACAACCTGCTGAATTTTTATCCTGGCTCTCAGCTGAGCTGCTGATGATAGTTTTCGCATTGCTGGCAGCAAACTCACTACAAAATGATAGCTGTCATCTTGCATTTCTGATTTCGACATTTGTTGCTCAATTAGCTTCAAGTTTTGCTTCTCTATATTTAGCAACTCAGAGTTTGTCCATTTCTTGGATCTCTTGTTTCGGTTTGTGTGTAGGGTGGGTGAGGGAGGAGGCATCGAAACGCTACCCTCTAAACTTACAGTCTTGAAGAGCTGGCTTGGTTGGTTTCATCAGGTGAAACACTCTCTCCCTCTGTAAGAGCTGGGGAGAATGATCCGTCGTCGTGTTGCGATGTTGTTCTTTTACTGTGATGAACATTAGTCTTCGTCTTCCGTGGCGTCTTTGTCAGTCAGGAAGGTCATTAGCTTGTATCACGGCCAATTGGATTGCAAGGGCGGCATGCCACCTTCTTCTCCTGAACGTTCATCACTAGTTTTTTTGAGTTCAGAGGGGAAAATGTCACGTAGGTTCTTCCATTTATTCCTTAGTACCTCGCCTGAAAATATAGACGTGAAAATATGCGTAAATAATTAAGTACACTGTATTCTAATACATTTTTTGTCCTTAGCACATGAAATGCAAATCCTACGAACATCCTTCAATTACGCTCATTTGATTTTTTTTCAGATATTTGTCGGTTGGGATGTCTTTCCATGCATTGTCACAGTTGTTTCGGATGGGTCCAACCGCAGTCGCACAATGTGTGCATGAAACGTGCGCCACAGTATGTGAAATTCTGAGCCCTGTACACCTGCCTTCTCCTACTATACCACTGTTTCAAACCGCTGCAAAATACATGTGTGCCAACTGGAATTGTGTGAGGGCCATTGATGGTAAGAATGTTCGGGTTAAATGTCCCCCTCATTCTGGAACAATGTACTACAATTACAACAAATATTTTTCGCTTGCTTTACTAGCTGTAGCCGATGCTAACTGCAGATTAATAGCAGTTGACATTGGAGGCTATGGCAAGCAATCAGATGGTGGCACATTTAGAGCAAGTAACTAGTACAATAAAATTTTGGACGAAACTGAAAACTGGCCTCCACCGAAAGAACTACCAGGTACTTCAGTAAAAGCCCCATTAGTGTTGGTTGGAGATAAAGCCTTTCCACTAATGGAAAACTTAATGCGCCCTTTCCCTGGACTGTCACTGACTGAGGAAGAGAGGTTATTTAACAGGAGGCTGTCGAGGGCTAGAACGGTGGTGGAACGCACTTTTGGAATTATGGCCAGCAAGTGGCGTCTTCTCCGAAAGGAAATTGAAACTTCTGTAGAACATGCAGACATTATTATTCAGTGCATCTGCGTCTTGGACAATATAATAATCGATAAAGATGGGCCTGACATTTCCCTTCAATTGTCTATTGACCAGGACATAACAGAACATAGTGCTTTAGCAGCATGCTTCCAAAATGACAGAGCAAACAGTAGTGCTTAAAGAAGAGCGAGGAGTGTCAGAGAGGCCTTCAAAAACTATCAACATTCATTAATGCAAATATATCTTATGTCGAAATTATCAAATGCTGTAACTATCGTGAACGTCATTTCATTATCAAAATACTGTAACAGTATCTATACACAATTAAAATTGGAAAATAAACTAAGTTGTTTATGTTACTTATTTCTTGGAGTCTTGTAGCTATTTATTTTACTTTTTTGTACTTACTGTCTGTTCCACAATCTTCAGCTATTTCATTCCATGCTTGACGAAAAAAATCCCTATTGTGGTAATATTTATTTTTCTGGTCCCACAACACGGGACGTTCACCCACATTGTTAATTAGTCTTTCGACGTCCATCGCAAACAAGCAATCGCTCCAAACACCCGTGCGAAACACAAACTCTGTTGCGACTACAGCGGAGTCATCGCATCGCACCGCATCACATCGCTCGGCCCAGCCTAGAAAATGTAACAGACCTACTAAGGGGACTGCCTACGCTACGCTTGTCCGTACTCTTTTAGAATACTGCTGTGTGGTGTGAGATCCTTACCAGATAGGACTGTCGAAGTACATCGAAAAAGTTCAAAGAAAGGCAGTTGTTGTTGTTGTTAGTCCTGAGACTGGTTTGATGCAGCTCTCCATGCTACTCTATCCTGTGCAAGGTTCTTCATCTCCCAGTACCTACTGCAACCTACATCCTTCTGAATCTGTTTAGTGTATTCCTCTCTTGGTCTCCCTCTACGATTTTTACCCTCCACGCTGCGCTCCAATGCTAAATTTGTTATCCCTTGATGCCTCAGAACATGTCCTACCAACCGGTCCCTTCTTCTTGTCAAGTTGTGCCCCAATTTTATTCAATACCTCCTCATTAGTTATATGATCTACCCATCTAATCTTCAGCATTCTTCTGTAGCACCATATTTCGAAAGCTTCTATTCTCTTCTTGTCCAGACTATTTATCGTCCACGTTTTACTTCCACACATGGCTACACTCCATACAAATACTTTCAGAAACGACTTCTTACACTTAAATCTATACTCGATGTTAACAAATTTCTCTTCTTCAGAAACGCTTTCCTTGCCATTGCCAGTCTACATTTTATATCCTGTCTACTTCGACCATCATCAGTTATTTTGCTCCCCAAATAGCAAAACTCCTTTAATACTTTAAGTGTCTCATTTCCTGATCTAATTCCCTCGGTATCACCCAATTTAATTCGACTACATTCCATTATCCTCATTTTGCTTTTATTGATGTTCATCTTATACCCTCCTTTCATGATACTGTCCATTCCGTTCAGCTGCTCTTCAAAGTCCTTTGCTGTCTCTGACAGAAGTACTATGTTATCGGCGAACCTCAGTTTTTATTTCTTGTCCATGGATTTTAATACCTACTCCGAATTTTTCTTTTGTTTCCTTTACTGCTTGCTCAATATAGAGATTGAATAACATTGGGGACAGGCTACAACCCTGTCTCACTCCCTTCCCAACCGCTGCTTCCCTTTCATGCCCCTCGACTCTTATAACTGCCATCTGGTTTCTGTACAAATTGTAAATAGCCTTTCGCTCCCTGTATTTTACCCCTGCCACCTTTAGAATTTGAAAGAGAATATTCCAGTCAACATTGTTAAAAGATTTCTCCAAGTCTACAAATGCTAGAAACGTAAGTTTGCCTTTGCTTAATCTATCTTCTAAGATAAGTCGTAGGGTCAGTATTGCCTCACGTGTTCCAGCATTTCTACGGAATCCAAACTTACCTTCGCCGAGGTCGGCTTCTACCAGTTTTTCCATTCGTTTGTAAAGAATTCACGTTAGTATTTTGCAGCTGTGACTTATTAAACTGATAGTTGGGTAATTTTCACATCTGTCAACACCTGCTTTCTTTGGGATTGGAATTCTTCTTGAAGTCTGGGGGTATTTCGCCTGTCTCATACATCTTGCTCACCAGATGGTAGAGTTTTGTCAGGACTGGCTCTCCCAAGGCTGTCAGTAGTTCTAATGGAATGTTGTCTACTCCCGGAGTCTTGTTTCGACTCAGGTCTTTCAGTGCTCTGTCAAACTCTTCACGCAGTATCGTATCTCCCATTTCATCTTCATCTACATCGTCTTCCATTTCCATAATATTTTCCTCAAGTACATCGCCCTTGCATAGACCCTCTATATACTCCTTCCACCTTTCCACTTTCCCTTCTTTGCTTAGAACTGGGTTTCCATCTGAGCTCTTGATATTTATACAAGTGGTTCTCTTTTCTCCAAAGGTCTCTTTCATTTTCCTGTAGGCAGTATCTATCTGACCCCTAGTGAGATAAGCCTCTATGTCCTTACATTTGTCCTCTAGCCATCCCTGCTTAGCCATTTTGCACTTCCTGTCGATCTCATTTTTGAGACGTTTCTATTCCCTTTTGCCTGCTTCATTTACTGCGTTTTTATATATTCTCTTTGCATCAATTAAATTCAATATTTCTTCTGTTACCCAAGGATTTCTACTAGCCCTCGTCTTTTTACCTACTTGATCCTCTGCTGCCTTCACTACTTCCTCCCTCAGAGCTACCCATTCTTCTTCTATTGTATTTCTTTCCCCCATTCCGGTCAATTGTCCCCTTATGCTCTCCCTGAAACTCTGTACAACCTCTAGTTTAGTCAGTTTATCCAGGTCCCATCTCCATAAATTCCCACCTTTTTGCAGTTTCTTCAGTTTTAATCTACAGTTCATAACCAATAGATTGTGGTCAGAATCCACATCTGACCCTGGAAATGTCTTACAATTTAAAACCTGGTTCCTAAATCTGTCTTACCATTATATAATCTATCTGATACCTTCTAGTATCTCCAGGATTGTTCCATGTATACAACCTTCTTTTATGATTCTTGAACCAAGTGTTAGCTATGATTAAGTTATGCTCTGTGCAAAATTCTACCAGATGGTTTCCTCTTTCATTTCTCTCCCCCAATCCATATTCAGCCACTATGTTTCCTTCTCTCCCTTTTCGTACTCTTGCATTCCAGTCACACATGACTACTAAATTTTCGTCTCCCTTCACTACCTGAATAGTTTCTTTTATCTCATCATACATTTCATCAATTTCTTCATCATCTGCAGAGCTAGCTGACATATAAACTTGTACTACTGTAGTAGGCATGGGCTTCTTGTCTATCTTGGCCACCATAATGCGTTCACTATGCTGTTGGTAGTAGCTTACCTGCACTCCTATTTTTTTATTCATTATTAAACCTACTCCTGCATTACCCCTATTTGATTTTGTATTTATAACCCTGTATTCACCTGACCAAAAGTCTTGTTCCTCCTGCCACCGAAGTTCACTAATTCCCACTACATCTAACTTCAACCTATCCATTTCCCTTTTTAAATTTTCTAACCTACCTGCCGGATTAAGGGATCTGACATTCCGCACTCCGATCCGTAGAACGCCAGTTTTCTTTCTCCTGATAACGACGTCCTCTTGAGTAGTCCCCACCTGGAGATCCAAATGGGGGACTATTTTACCTCCGGAATATTTTACCCAAGAAGATGCCATCATCATTTAACCATACAGTAAAGCTGCATGCCCTCGGGAAAAATTACGGCTGTAGTTTCCCCTCGCTTTCAGCCGTTCGTAGTACCAGCACAGCAAGGCCGTTTTGGTTAGTGTTGCAGGGCCAGATCAGTCAATCATGCAGACTGTTGCCCCTGCAACTACTGAAAAGGCTGCTGCCCCTCTTCAGGAACCACACGTTTGTCTGGCCTCTCAACAGATACCCCTCCGTTGTGGTTGCACCTACGGTACGGCCATCTGTATCGCTGAGGCACGCAAGCTAGAGGTGTACAAATTCCTCTTGCAGCCTGCTTACCCCTAGCCCCTCTGCAACCATTGATGCAGGTCAGCCTGCCGCGACGTAAACACAAGGTGTACTGAGGCATAGTGGGTAATGCGGCCGACTTGGGCTCCCGCAAGCCCGGGCTACCTGGGTTCCCGCAGGCCTGCCAAGCTTCACGGGACCCGTCCAGCTTGCTGCGCCTGACAACAGGTTGCGTTGTCAAGCTACCGTGATTAGAGTAGCCAGGTAGTTAGACCGCAGTTCATTTATCGCAACGGTGGGGGCAGCACAATGAATAGGTCGAACTTTAGTGAGATTCAAAAAAAATTGATAACTGGCGAATACATGCTGATAACGAAACAGAGTACAAGTGCCGCATGGGAAACGTTTTCGTGTGCTTATGAGGCCGCTTCAAATTAATCGGTAGCTGTGTCTCAATGCAAACTATGTAAAAAGGTCTTAAGTACTTAGTCGGGAACGTCGAGTATGTTACGACATGTGTGCAAATTTTATTTCATAAAAACCTTGTCCTGAGAATTACGAACACAGAAAAAAAATAGCGGAATTGGTCCAGCCGTTCTCGAGTTTTACGTTTATCAACACATTTGGCAATTCATTTTTATTTATATAGATAATAAGCCCGAAATATACGCGTAAAAGAAGAATGTACAAATAAAACCCAATATTTTTTGACCTGAAATTAATAAATATATATAATGTTAGGGTTTGTCTTTTGGTGCTCAGGTAAAATAAAAACTTTTAATAAATGTTCACAATATGACAATGACGCGCGCAGAGTAAACGGCTGCGTAGCACGACTCATCAGTAATATGGGCAGGCAAGCAAGTTTCCCGCAGCCTGCCCGGGTTGGGTTCTGCTTGGCTTGGCTGGGAGTGGAGCAGCCTGCCCGTTCTGTTGACAACGCGCGGCGGCCTGCCCGCTGGCCACCGGGCAAGCATGGGCGGGTTAAAAGCGGAACATGTACACCTCTAACGCAAGCCTCCCCACCAACGGCAAGGTTCATGGGGGTAGGAGGAAGGCAGTACGTTTTGTATTATCACGAAGTATGGGAGAGAGTGTGACTGAAATGATACAGAAGTTGGGATGGACATCATTAAAAGAAAAGCGTTTTCCGTTGCGACGGAATCTTCTCACGAAATTCCAATCACCAACTTTCTCCTCCGAATGCGAAAATATTTTGTTGACACGGACCTGCATAGGGAGGAGCGATCACCACGATAAAATGAGGGATATCAGAGCTCGTACAGAAAGATATAGGTGTTCATTCTTCCGCGCGCTATACGAGAGTGGAATAATAGAGAATTGTGAAGCTGGTTCGATGAACCCCTTGCCAGGCACTTGAATATGATTTGCAGAGTATCCATGTAGATGTACAGTTTTTGACGTGACAAGGCACAAAAAACCTTGACCTTTGGGGAATCACGCTCAAATTCAGTGCATTCGTGTGGATGCTTTGTACCCCAGTTTTTACAATCATGCCTGTTCACTTTCCCATTAGTGTGAAAAGTGGCTTCGTCGCTAAAAATTAAGCAATCAACAATGCCATCGCCATCCTCATTCAATTGTTGCAGCTGCGAACTAAACTTAAAACGCTTGTCGTCATTGAGCTTCTGCACTAGCTCCAATTTGAATGGTTTCATAGACAGCTTCTGCTGCAGGACTTTTCAAGTTCACGGGATGCACGACGCACCGATTTCTTTGGACTCCTCACGAATGTCTCTCGTACGCGCTCCACATTCACTTCACTCACACTGGGACGTCCGCTTCTCTTTGCCAGGCACAATCGACCCGTCGTAACGAATTTGTTGTGCCAGTGGTAAATGGCCTTCCATGTTGGCGGCTTCTTACGGTACGTGGTTCTAAACATCCGTAGAACAGCTGTAGCACACTTGTCGAACTCTCAACACGCAGCTGCGCAGTCTGAGGCGTCTTCCCACGGTCCGCGCGGTCCTCCCCCCCCCCCCCCCCCCGCTCCCCCCCCCCCTCCCCCCCCACCCGTTCGGAGGTTCGAGTCCTCCCTCGGACGTGGGAGTGTGTTTTGTCCTTATGTTAAGTTAGGTTTAGATTAAGTAGTGCGTAAGCTTAGGGACTGATGACCTCAGCAGTTTGATCCCATAAGACCTTACCAGAAATTTCCAACACAGAAAGCTCGCTCCGCACCTGAACTGTGCCCGGCGCAGGGTGTCGCGGATTTGCTGTTGCTCTTCCGCCAGGTCGTCCATGTGCAGTTGCCGTCTCCACGCTGATGTGTCGCGTGATGGGGTGCGGCATCGATGATCCACATTCCTTTGGCCGACGGTTCTTCCGGTGAAGATGTGGCACCTGGGGTCGCGGAAGGTGGCGACACTCTCCGTGGATTCTGGCCTAACCCCTAACATTGTTTGCCTACACGACGCGGGCTTGTCCCACCGCAACTGGCGCCCTCGCCTGAATTTGCCCTATGCTAACCAATCTACTTCAAGCTATTCCTGAACACACTCTCCCTATTTCGTCCTACGCTCAGCGCACGACAATTTTGCTTTTTATGCGCGTCTAGCGCGCGGATTAATCGTAGCAAGTTTCTGAGAGTAACGCAGTGCTGTCGCTACGGCTCCTTAGCTCGAAGTGGTCGACGCCGGGGGGTGGGGGGGGGGGGGGGGGAGGGGGGGGGAAGGTGGTCTGATGGGTATTGAACCCCTGTGTCCGATGGATCGGATCTGGTGTGATCCCTGCCTTCTTCTTGATTATGGTATCGAAGTAATGTGATGGAAATGGCGTGATTGTGCATATATTTAATGTTGGTGTGTGTTATGGAGTTTGTGTTAGTCGCGTGATGTTTGTCATGGTATGTTAAAGTTTCTGGTAGTGGTCATGATGGAGAATTTTGTTCTGGGTTTGGGTGGATTTAGCCGAGTAGGAATCAGAGGTTTGGTCAAAGTGTTTTATGGATTTCTTTTGAATGATTTCCGGAATTTTAAGTATGTTATGATTTGTGTAGATGTCTCTGTTTGATGGGTACCAGCTAGCATCAGATGCAGTTCTGAAGAATTTGTTTTGTACTCTTTGTACCTCTGCTATATTAGTGTCAGCGGCCATTGACCAAATTTCAGACCCATAGGCGATGGCTGATTCTATGATGATTTTAAAAATCTCTTTTAGCTCGCATGTTTATTCTGTTGCCTTTTATGATGATGAGGTAGAGTCTGAATATTGTTATGTAACAGTGTTGCAGATGTCAGTGACATGGTCTCGAAATGTCAACCTCTTGTCTAGTTTGATGCCAAGGTACTTGACCATGTCTGACCATGGAAGATTATCACTGGACCTGACGTGAAGGTTAGGAGGTATCCTTTTGTATGTGAAGAGTATGGCCTGCATCTTCTCCGCATTGATGGTTATCTTCCACTGGTTTTCCCAGTGCTGAATGTTCTCGAGGTCTTGTTCTATTTTTCTAGCCATGTATTGCAGATTGGAACTACTGCAGTACACCGAAATGTTATCTGCAAATACAGGGTGGATCAGAAAAAGTATACAGACTTTGAAGCGCCATAGAAAATTTATTTCCCGTTCTACAATGTTAAATTTTTGGAAATGGAAAGCTTAAAGTCCAATTGGAAAAATAGATGTACTTTGCAAATGTGATTAATGTTCAAACTGGTGGCCTTCAGCATGAATACATTTCTGAGTACGAGTCATCACTGATTCCGTACATCGTACCAAAGTGTCCAATGAGATTTCTGTGCACACCACTTGAATCTCATTCCAAAGTGTGTCCAGGTTACGTGGTTTACGATTGTACACTTCTTCTTTTACTGTGCCCCATAAGAAGAAATCCCATCGACATCTTTCAAGTGGTGATCCTCCCCCACTCTGTCCCCACTGCTCTCAGCTGTGGACCGTAAGACACCTTTTACTCGAGTGCCCTTATTTTACTCCGTTACGCGTCCGTCTACAGCTGTCGCCTGATATATCTTCCATTTTAGCAGATGACACGCGCTCAGCCGATCGCGTTCTCGAGTTTATTAGTGCCAGTGAGATGACGTCAGTCATTTGAAGCTCCTTTTGGGGACAACCAACCCCCTTCTATAGTGGTTTTTTAAGCTTTCCTTCTCTTTTTAGTTTCTCCAATTTTTTGAGTTTCGTTCCCATTTCTGCCTTTTCCTAAGTCACAGACTGGGCGCTAATGACCGTAGCAGTTTTGCGCCCTAAAACCATAACAAAAAAAAAGAAGAAATCCAGCGGCGTGAGGTCTGGAGAGCGTGCAGGAAACTCGATTGGTCCCCTGCGTCCTATCCACTGGCCTGGCACATTGTGATCCAGGTATCCTATGATAGAGCGGCGGGGCGCCATCTTTTTAGAAATAAAACCCATCATTACCGCATAATGCACGGATGGCAGGGAATATGGAGTCAGCAAGCATTGTTAGGTACGTTTCTCCAGTAACAGTACCTTCAGAGCGGAAAGGCCCAATGAGTCCCCTTGCAGACAAACCACACCACACGTTTACACCAGGCAAATTCACAGCCTTTTCAACTGTAATGTGAGGATTATCTTCAGCCCAGTACACACAGTTGTGCCTACTGACAGTTCGATTGAGTTTGAATTGGGCTTCATCCGACCAAATTATGCTACCCATAAATCCCGGTTAATGTCTCACCATCTCCTGAACCCATTCACAAAATTCTAACCTTCGATCTGGATCGTCGTCACTTAGCTGTTGCACCAGCCTTGGAATGTACACACGAAATTTGCCTTTCTTCAGAATGCGTAGCGCACTACTAGCACTTAACATTACTCTCACGTGCCACTTGTGTTGAAGATTTTCGAGGCGAATGCTGAAACAGTTCCAAGACCGCAGTTGTGGAATCATCACTTGTAGCTGCTGTACGAGGTCACCCTGATGCACCTTTATGCACATCACACACTGTTCCATGAATTTCGAATTTGTCGCGTACACGTGTAATTGTTAACCTTGAAGGTGGTTCTGTATCATACTCACTTCTCCACTGTCTTCAAACCGCAGCTACATTCTTAAACTTCCAGTACCAATTAATTATCTGCTTGCGTGCGTCAAAGCTCAAACGCACGTCCGCCATGTTGCAGTTACTTCCTTGCCACAGGTATTCAACCTTGTAGAACGGGAAATAAATTGTCTGACAGTTTAAAGTGTGTGTACATTTTTTTGACGCACCCTGTAGACACAAGTGACCTTGTTGCTTAGGGATATCATTTGTGTAGATCGAATAGCGAATGGGTCCCAAAAACAAGCCTTGTGGGACTCCAGCCTCTATTGATTTAGTATTACTTGTAGCTTCTGTGACATAAACATAGCATGTCCTGTTGCGGAGGAATGAAGCTATAGTATGGATGATGTGATTGGGGCAGTTGTACTGATGCAGCTTGAAGATGAGGCCAAAATGCCACACCCTGTCGAACGCTTTTTCAGCGTCAAGCACGACCGGACCAGCGCTGTGTTTTGTCTTCCTGGCTTGACATACGTGCTCGATGAGTCTGCTCACCTGCTCAATTGTGCTGTGTTTCTCGCGGAATTCGAATTGTTCTGGAATTGCAATTTCGTTGTGCTTGAGAAATTTTTTCAGTTCGGCTTGTAAAAAAAATACGAACGAATGAGGGATTAAAATGTTTCATTTAATGGAAAGTTAATCTATATTTCGTATATTTTGACGAGTACGTTCCGACGGATGATACTTGTTATAAAAAAAATCAAAACATTTGTACTTTTGACACTACGATCAGTGTACGAATGCACATTCATTTTCGTCGCAATCGCATCTGTATATTTTCTCAAGTCCGCAGGAAACGCCACTGCTTTGACGTTAAGGAATACTTTTTACGATGGATCTAGCTTCGCGGCTTGCCAGGCATATCTGTAACAATATTAACTATGAACTTGTAGTATATCTGCAAATCCAAGCAAGCTATCCGAAAATTGAAAATAATGCTTTATTCACGTACATTATCATATTTTTATATATCGAAGCCTGCAGTTGGTCATGTAGCAGCGAATGGATTTTTAACAAGTTCACCCTGGATGTCACTTCTACATTGTGTTGCAATAGGTACCGAGCGTTTGGGAAGTGGCGAATGTAATTCTTTACTTGACGATAAAAATATACATCGCAAGGCTGACAAAACGGTGTACATCGCGGTGGTATCACTGATAGAGCACAAGTTGGTAGGCCATCTTCATCGTTGAATTTCATTTGATCGCGAGTCAACGATGTAGAGGAACTGATTATTTTCCACGTGTGTTTGAATTACTTCATCCAAAAACTCTTCCTACGTTTGTTTATGCAGCTTTCCGGACTTCGTCGATGTGATGTGAACATTGTGGTATTTCTCCGTATATCCGTCGATGTCTTTTAGAACTCGGGGGCCGAAGTTCCAGTCACTTCTTGCAGGCAAACAAACACTTTAGGCAGCAGTTTTCCAGACAATGTGGTTGTATGAGTGGGTCAGTTTAGTTATTTGTTCCCCAGCAATTTCGGTGACTTTTTCACCTTAGTGGGACAAGTGCGCCTGCTGCTTATTTTATATTCACATCCTGTTTGATCTGTGTTTATGATATAATCAGGGTTGAATCTCGTGATTATATTGCTTGTTTACCGCTGATATTTCGTAGCGATTTGCAGAAGCTCGGCTAAAGTTCTCTTGTCTTTCTCGCTGACATATTTTGTTACGTGTCGCTGTGATATCCGATGCATCGATTTGAAGCGACGAGCCCAAGATTGCGACGCTTTGAAGTCAAAATTTCCGTCCAGAAATTGAAAAGCAGCAGCCATTGCCCACTGTTGGAGCATCCGTGTTACGAGGCCTGCACTCTGGTCTCTCGCCTCGATAAACTTGTCGTAAACATAAGGAATTGATTACTTCCAGTTTATAATTTCGCGTCCCTCCTATTGCGATTTGGAATCTCGACTTTGACAACTGGGTTTTGCTTTTCAATATTCTCGTTGAATGTTTTTGTAACGTTTTCAGTGACCACGTTGGATGAAGTTCTGCCATCTCCACGGGCTTGACCTTTCACTGCATATGGGATTCTGGTCCGCTCGTCTCCATCATCTTCTTCTTTAGAATCCGTAGAAATAGGTGTTATTTCTATTTTTCCGTGCGTCACTTTCGTCGTGGCTTGCTTCGGAAGGACTCACAACCTCTTAATTGTCGGAAAATAACAATTCTTGGTCCGTGAATGTCACGTTTAGAAATCGTTCGAACATTTCTCTGCCGATTAATGAAGATCGTTCGCTGATGTTTGAGCTCACTGATTCCAGTATAGAGTTGTTTTTAATAAGTAACTGCCGTAGACAATGCATTGCGTCTGTTAACTCCTGCCGTTCTTCATTGTTAGGTGGAGCCCACAAAAGACCTCCTTGGTCTTCCACCAAATGTTCAATATTGTCAAAATTGCACCCACTGACAACTCGTGAACAAGTTGCACTTTGCTCCTTTTTAAAGGATAAAAGTATGCACACCTCAAAGCCAAGCTTTCAACTGACGAGAAACGTTCATTCGGCAGTTACAACCGTCGCTGCTTGCGTCCACAGACAGTGGAGTCCCTTTGTTCGTGGAGCGGCGGGTACAAATAAGGAACGCCAACGATCACAGATCATAAACAAGATTAGGCGTGACGACGCGTCAACGATCTGACAGGTATAATATTTTCTAGGACCCTGTCCCAACATTTGTATGACGGGTTTATGACTATATTCGAAGAAATATTTTAACAGCTTCTCTCAATTTTCCGGTAAATAGGCAAATTTATGTATGCCAATGTTTTCATTACGGTTAATTTCCTGTTAAAATAAAAAAAACGCAAAAGATTGAAACAAAATGTGACATTCAATTTGTAATTTTGATTTAAAGAGACTTGTAATTCTTTTTAATCAATTCCTTGCAAAATTTTCATGAGTAATTCTAAATTAAAACAAGCATTTGAAAAAAAAGGAAACAAAAGTAGCGTAGACGGGTCTCGAACCAGGGTCGCCTGGATGGGAGTCTCGCTCGGTTGCCACTCGGCTATTTGCTCACTTGCCACAATAGGGGAAACTTTTCTGTATATAAAGAGCTGCCCAAACTTTAACAGGCAATATTACGAAAACGAGGCCGCATTGGCGCCTATAATTTTAGGGTGTGATAGCTGCCTACCCACACTATAAGCAGGCGAAATGGGTGCTCAAAGCTCGATGCACATCCCAGAAGGTCCCCTCGTAAGACTACTTTCTGTTTCCTATCTGTCAGGTATATCTGAAGCCAGTTAATTGCTACATCACTTATTCCTAGATGGTCTGCCTTCAGTAATAGTATTTGGTGGTTCACGATGTCAAAGGCTTTAGATAAATCACAAAATAACCTTATTGTCAACATTTTCAAATTTAGAGATTTCAAAACCTTATCTATAAAGGCATATATCGCTTGTTCCGTTGACAGACCTTTCCGGAAACCAAACTAATGTTTGCTAAGAATACTGAATTTATGTAGGTGTTCTAAAATTCTAGAATACATAAGTTGTTTAGTATCTTTGAAAACACGGTTAGGAGAGATATTGGTCTGAAATTTGTAACATCAGTTTTCTCCCCTTTCAGAAAGAGAGGCTTCGCGATTGCATACTTTAGTCTATCAGGAACAATCCCTTGTTGCAAAGAGGAATTGAAAATGTGACATAGTATACCTCTTACAGAAGTATAACATTGTTTTAACAATGCTAGAAATATTGTCTACTCCATAGGAGTTCTTGGTTTCCACGGAGGCAATTGCTCTTTCAATTTCTGGTAATGTAATAGGTCTAATATGCATCTTCAACTTTTGTGGTCCTGTACTCCTCAGTTGCGCGTAATACTACGGTATATTGATAAGTTTCACTTATGGACCGTCTGACAGCAACTGAATAAAACACAATTTTAGTGCCGTACGCGTTTCGCCTTTATTTTCTGCAAGGCATCATCAGTGGCCTGGAATATGTACATATGTTAGCTATTTTATTTACATTTTTGTCACTGTGCCTATAGGTTATAAACAGTTCTGGTGGTTGGTATTTCCAATTAAGTAGTAATGTTTTGAACTGTACTTACAGGTTGCGTAGGCAGTTTCTTACATATTACGCTCCTGTTGCATTTTTGGTGTTGTTCTTCTTCCTATGAGCGCCAGTTTGCTGTTTTTTCCACATTCCACAGCACTATGCACTGAACGCTTGTTTTAATGCAATGTTTTGGTTTCTGTTGCCGACTGTCAAATGTTTTTGCCAAAGATCGAATATTACTGCCAAACTTATGAGTGTAACTATTGAAGTAATTGTGGTCTGTTCGTGTATGCATTTGTGTGTGTGTGTGTGTGTGTGTGTGTGTGTGTGTGTGTGTGTGTGTGTGTGTGTGTGTGTTTTGGTGTGGTATTAATTTAATTTCATTTAATTTTATTGTATTTAGTTATTTATTTTGGTTTTTGTCCTGTGTGTGTGTGTGTGTGTGTGTGTGTGTGTGTGTGTGTGTGTGTGTGTGTGTGTGTGATATGTATGTCTTCATTTTATAACCTATAGGCACAGTGACAAAAATGTAAATGAAATAGCTAACATATGTACATATTCCAGGCCACTGATGATGCCTTGCAGAAAATAAAGGCGAAACGCGTATGGCACTAAAATTGTGTTTCATTCAGTTGCTGTCAGACGGTCCATAAGTGAAACTTATCAATATACCGTAGGTCTAATATGCATTTGAATTATTTTATTAGGGACAGCATTTTGCAAAAAGGTCAAGGCATCATTCACAGAACCCTTGTAGACTATTCGCTCAGACACTGACAGGAAGTGTTTATTAAAGACTTCACCTGTGATCTCAGGATTTTGCACAACATTCCCTTCGTGTTTGATTTTGAAATTTTCAACGTGTCCCTTTTTATTGTTCCCTGTCGCATTGCTGGCTATTTGCCAGACAGTCTTCATTTTATTATTGTTGTTATCAATTTCTTTTACATAATATAGTGCTTTTGATGTCTGAATAACTTTCTTTAGGATTTTACAATACATTTTATAATGGCTGATTAATTCTCTGTTCCTGGACCTTCTGGTTGCAACATAAAGTTTCCTCTTACATTTACATGACACTCTAATACCCTTTGTAATCCATGGCTTCTTTAAGGGTGAGGAAATACTGTTCGTAACAAACTTTTTAGGAAAAGCTTTTTCAAAGCGGGATAGGAATTCATTTATGAATATGTTAAACTTCGTATCAACGTCATCTGTGCACTGAATTCCCCACAGTTCGCGCATTTTGCTACCTCAGGTGAGGTCCGGCGCATTTGGTGCGTTTTAGTTGTTTGTTGCAGACGTCTGTGGGGTGGTCAGCCTAGTAGCAACGAGTGCATTGCGTGGGTTGGGCTGTTGTCGGCCTTGACGGTTCTACTCTATATACGTTATTGTGTCTCACTGTTTAGAGGCTGAAAACGCGTGAGTGTTTTCAGCTCATTACTAAATGCAAATAAGTAGGAGGCCGAGTTGATAGGAGCTGAAGGAGTCCAGGTTGCAATAATATGCGGTACGGGATTATTACTCAAGAAACACGTAGTACAATGAAATTACTTATCTTCAGTAGTTTTTAGGACTGCAGCTGCAGCTATGAACTGACAATCTCGTAACATGGAATACCATGAACTGATTCAACATATTCGCCGGGACTAGACTTATGGGCCCTCCTCAAAGAATCAATGCAAACATTACAGAACTGGTTGAGGGCCGATTATGAAAGTGCGTCTGCCTAGGTTGAAATCTAGCTAAGAAGTGAACGAGGCACACTCCAGTTCCGTCGAGCTGCACAGCCCACTAGAGTGCGCTGTGCTCGGTAGATGACGGGCTGCCAACGTCGTGTTGGCGCGGCGTTGTAGTAGTATCTGTGGCAATGATACTACATACGTAGTGGTTAACTCTGAAGTGGTGGAGGAGTAGATCGTCATGGGCGTATTGATCGTGTGTGAATACTCGGATCATACTTGTGGGCTCGTCGTCACTTCGGCCAATGACACTGGTCGCTTTGATGACTGAGTAGCCTTGGAGTTTCAACTCTTCTGCGACATCGGCGCCAGAGACGACGTCTTCGACATTTTCTATTACAGTTGTTAGGATTGGAGACCTCGGTTCCCTAGGTGGTCTGCGCTGGTTGGGTCTACGTGGTGACAGCAGTCGCATGAGTCCCTGGAAAGTGGCTCTAGGTATTCCTTGAAGTCAGTGAGAGTGCCTTTTTTGATTGCCTCGCCTCTTCGCGTCGTGACGTCGGTGAATTCTCCACCCAAAGCTGTCTTTTTCAGCTCGGAAGTTACTTTGGCTTAAGCTGGATGGGAGAGATTTTGTTGGGCCCGGGTGATTTTCGGTTTTGCAGCTTTTGTATGGGTCTGCATATTGTTTCTGTTGTGATGGGTTGGAACTGTGTTGCTACAGGGGCCCTTAGGATTCTGGTTATGCTTCGGATGATGCGCTCTTCGTGGTCATCAGCCTCCTGGTCGTCTGCATCGGGGGCTGTGAACTGAAGCCCTAGGGTGTCTGCCATTGCGTCAGCCTTGCTTTGCGGATCGTACACAAGACCATTTAGGCCATGCAGTGGTTGATTTAGAGCGGATTGGCTTTTTCTGCGTATCGCGATCTTCCAGACTTTTTCGGGGTTGATTTCAGTTTCCTGTATGGTGTTCTCCCAGTATTGGTTGCGATGTTGTTGCAGCTCAGCTCTAACGCGTCTTCCAAGCTGGTCGGCGCGTCTGCGGTCCGCTGGCTCCCGGTATGATTGCCAGCGTCGGCGGTAGTGGTTTTTCTCAGCTATGAGGTTTTGTAATTTATGCGGGAGGGAGGAGCGGTTGGTATGGTGGGTAATTGTGATGGTGGCCTTTTTGGTGCCTTCGGTGATGAGTTCTGTAAAAGTCTATTTGGCTTGATTAATTGCTGCTTTAATAGTTAGGTTTGGGAATTCTGAGGGGTGTGACGTGGTACAGGTGTTGAATCGGTCCCAGTTGGTGTGGGAGGACTTGATGGTACGCCATTCTCGCGAAAGGTGACTGGTGTTCTCCCAGCGTGAGTAGTACAGTGTTATGGTCTGAATCGAGGTCGTTGATTACAGACAGGTTAGCATTGTGGCGAATATTCTTGAAGAGGAAAATATCGAGGATGTCTGGACGATTTCTAGGATTGTAGTGGGAGTGGGTGGGAGTGTCGGGGGCCGCAACAATTACGTTCCTCTTGGTCCTCCCGTAGTCTTGTAGAATTTTGCCATTTTGGTTGCCTGCTCAGCAATTCCAGGCGTGGTGCTTGGAGTCTGGCGATGACGTTTTTTCCTTCTCTGTCGGAGAAGGGCGGGCTCTTCTAGGGCGTGCGTTATGCCCTTTATCAGCCATAGGGTATAGTTTTATTCTGTTTTGGCACTATTTATTTTGCTCGCTGGGGGTCCATGGGGGGGGGGGGGGGGGGGGGGGGGTTCCCCAATTGGGAATTTATTTGCAGGAGTATATTGGGGACAGTTTCGGTATTCACCTTAGCGGCCAAGGAAAACCTGCATAACCCAGCCAGAACTGCTTGTGTTTGTCTTCTCTTATTTGCCATCCTGTCAGCGTTGGCGCTGGCGTTCGCGGCGGGCAAGAGCGGCTTAATGCCTTCTCTTGCGGTCCTCCTCTTGCCTTCTTTCTCGCTCTTCTCGTTCTCTTATGAATTGCTCTTCACGGGCTTCCGCCTTTCTTCTTATGAGCTCCCGACTTTACACGAAGTTCATTTGGTGCTCATCGCGCTCGGCCACGTTCGGGATCGCGTCGTCCGGGATCTCGCTGTTTACCAGGCAGTCTCTGTAATTGACTAATTCTTCGGTTTGGGACCTTTGCGTCCTTACGCGTTGCCGGCGCTGTGTTGTCTGCTGCCGCGGCCTGCGTGGCTCGGCTTATTGTCATCCTTTTGGGCCAAGCCGTTTGGGTGGCTCGGTCGCGTCCTGGGTGGGCTGCTTCCGTGGCAGGCCCGTCGTCCTTGCGCTGCTCGCAGGTCTACACCGCCTGCGTCTCCTTGTGTGGATTGCGGCGGAGGGATTCTCGGAGAGTGAAGGTGCGATTCCGAACACGACCGCAGACTGCACCGACCGGCTGCAGGCGGCACCACCCGTTTCCATCGTTTGCAATGTGAGGCGTGCTGAACGCGGCGACAGCGTCGTCCGCTTCGGCGGCAGACCCACCGCACATCCGGTCAGGGACCAGTAGTGCCGCTGCCGCCGAACCGCATAGCGACCGGAGACTGCTTCTACTGGCCGAACATGCCCACATTTGTGCCTGGCAAACATTTTGGTGGGAGTATATTAATCTCCTTTGCGGCTATTTTCTTGCCCAGAGCCGATTTCTGAACTATAGCGTTATCAGGCTCTCCTTCCGTAAGCGCCGACATCAGCGCTAATGAATTTACATTTTGCGTCCACAATAGCCAGCAGAACAATTGAAAAAAAAAAATCTTTGTAATTAAGAAACAGAGATCAGCTTTTCTCTGGTGACCTTATGCGAACATGTTTTCCATTTATAGCGCCTACACAATTAGGTATACTGCATTTAATTTTGGCAAACATTTTTGGAAAACAGTGATCAATTAATTATTATATTTTGACTAAAGTTCAGTCTTGACCACACCATTTATGTTTTAATGATATAGGTAACCGGTTTCGGTTCTTTTTACAAAACCATCATCAGACCCATGGCTCCCTTAGGATGGTAGGCGGAGCTCTCCTCGCTGGTACGCAGTCAACTGATCAAATGTTTTTCGTGGACTCCATCTGAACTTCACCTATGATGTACAAGCAGTGTTTGGAGGTAGTACTTGGCTGACACTTGCTGTTGTATGGGGCAATCAAGCAGATTATGGTGGCTTTGAAGCATTTCCAGATGCTATAACATTTTGGCTTGGAAGACATGGAGTATAGCTGAGACTACAGGACTCTTGGCTAAACAACCATATGGAACACTTGTTCCAAGCATGCCATTTGTTTTGACAACGAGAAGGAAGAAGAAATTAAATGCAGATGAGTACCTCCAATCAATTGCTGTTTATTAAACTGTCCTGCCAAGTCAATATCAATCGCCTTCAAACTGCGATACACAGGTACACTGCGCCGCCAGCGACGTCGCCATGCAGTTGACTGCGTAGCAGCGAGGAGAGCTCCGCCTACCATCCTAAGGGAGCCATGGGCCTGATGATGGTTTTGTAAAAAGAACCGAAACCGGTTACCTACATCATTAAAACATAAATGGTGTGATCAAGACTGAACTTTAGTCAAAATATAATATTGAATTTAAGCCAAAATTCTTCTTCAATACGTCTGAAATCTGATTCAGTAGAACGTGGCATCAACATGGGCAGCAGCCTTATTCTTAATATCTTCAAAACATTTTAACAACTCTTGATACGTAAGGTGGTGATATACGATAGGCAAATGATAAAGACCGGTAACTTTCGCCTGTGGCCAAGAATCTGAAACAAACGAAAACATACAGCTAATATAATTTCCATTTACAGGTGATGACTGTCAGAAGTAGTGGAAATTTTTAGGGGACGGTTACCAGAGGTTCAAGGAGAAAAGCAAATTAGGAACGGGCTCTGCTGCCTCGAAAAATTCAAAAACAAAAAGACAGAAACAGCTATCGTTCCTTGACAGTGTTGCACAACACAAATGTGGAGGAACAAATATTACATTGACATCATCACAGACAATACAAGAAAGCTAAGAAGGCAGTGGAGATCGAACTCGTCAACCGGACCTTTCGGCATCACAGGAAGAAGATACGGCAGAAACACATACAATAGGAAATAGTGGTGAAACCTCTGTGGTAACAAACGATGAACGTTCTGTGCCATCACGGAAAAGAAAACGCAGTAAAGTTCGTAGTAATGATGATACAATATTACAAATGTGGAAAGAAAGGGACGAAATTTGGCAAAATTTACTAAAAACGTTTATGGAACACAAAGATGATGATATTGACTTACTTTTCCGTCACATCAGCACAGTTGTAAGGAGTTTATCTCCAGTTTATAAGGCAGAAGCCAAAAGAAAAGAAAAATTGGTACGATCGTTTCTGATTATGAAATAATTGGCTGCACAGTGCAGCACACATCAGCCAAGTGATAACAGCAGCCCTTCAACCTCCACAACTCTCTCACAAGGTCTTGGAACTGCAGCACAATCTAATAATGTATAACATTTTGTGGGCTTACCTCAGCGTCAAATATAATTTTTCTTCTGCACTTATTGCGTTTCTTAGGCACTATGGCATTATGTCATCTTCAATACAACTGAGCACGAAATTAAACTGTCTTTTATTTAAACGACAGTAGCTCCTGAAGATATTTTCATCACCTAACAAATGTCTTTTTATCAATGCTATGTAACCACCTTCTGCAGTTCTACTTTTATATAAAGGCATTGCTAGCTTTCTTTTCCTGGAATGCAACAATAAAATGATGAAGATATTTTCATCACCTAACAAATGTCTTTTTATCAATGCTATGTAACCACCTTCTGCAGTTCTACTTTTATATAAAGGCATTGCTAGCTTTCTTTTCCTGGAATGCAACAATAAAATGTCATCGTCTTCCTCTTCCAACAACAGTGCAACAAATGCGGTGGTGTCAACAGACATCTCGCCTCGCGCAGTTGTTCCCGGCAACTGCATAGCACGTGTGTCGCTGCGCTCTGCAACGCACCGACTGCAGGCGGCAGCGTCGCCGTCTGTGTTCAGCAGCCGCGGCCGGTCGCTGTCGCCGTGTTCGGAATCGCACCTTAAAATAGAGGCAGACGGCCTCCGTCTCCGTATGGACAACCATGCGGAATCAGGTTTCCGCCTCCCTGAGGGCTGAGTCGACCTCGGTACCACCTGCCGCCGTCTACCCCCACGCTGCGCCCCCCCCCCCCCCCCCCCCCCGCGCCATTGCCACTGGCTGCGGGAGCAGGCGGCCGCGCGTGAGCGGAAGCGGCTGTCGTCTGTCCTCCAGGTGCTGCAGTTGTTCCCGCGGTGTTGCCTCTCTTTTGTGGTCGCCTCTGCCAAGACCACCAGCAATACATCACACAACAACACAGAAACTAAGATGGCGGCCGTCTTAGGCCAAGTATTTCAGCGCTACCCTAATACGAATAATTTACGAACTTCATAAATGGAAAGTAGATTCTAAATTGCATAAGAATTGTATTGTTCTGTATTTTTCTATCTTCAAACTTAAATAAAAAGTTGTCACTAAAGCCACAAATTACGTAATAAGAACTATGATGAAGTAAAATTATGAGATGCAACTCAAAATCAAATCCAAAAAACTACTACAAAACACACGTAAATGGCATATTTGGACACTAATAAAAATTTGTACAATAGAAGCTACATAGCAATAATAAATGAAGCGTGTAACTAAAGCTCAAAATTGTATTAAACAATACGCAGTTAATTCTAGTCACTGTCATTACGTAATATGTTAGAAGTGTTTGATTTTGAGTACCTGTTGGATTTATTTGCTGCTCAGCTTGGCCACTTTGCGTTTTGTTATTTTTGCTGCAATGTCTTCATGAGTTCCTCTTTTTTGTTTGACTAGTGTTCGAGCAATTTCCTTTGAAACACACGTTTCATTCAACAGTTTTTTGTAATTATTAATAAAAATATTTGAAAGCACTTTAATACTTTTCTTGATAATTGTCTTTAAACGAATGCCACATTTGCACACATCACTGAGGTTACTAACGGAATTCTGGTTCATATGTGCTGCTAATCAGAACTTGAAAAAGTTTATATATATTACAACACAAGGAAATCATTATAGAAGGACACTTCAATCCCCCACGATTCAGTTGGTTGAAATAGGAAAGCAGTTCTATGGTTTCACACTGCAACAAAATTTCATCCATTGTCTGCAACATTTCTTCACAGCCTGAACACTTTCCACCTTTTTGCAGCTTCTCAAGCACTGTTTTGCTGGTGTAGCTAGCAATACAAACCAAGACTTTCAAGTCTTCATCCATCATGGGAATGTTTGCTAGTTCTTCTAGAGTAGGTTCTAATTTATCTAAATTTTCATACGTTTGGTGTTTTATGCTCTAATTTACTTTTGTTGCAAAATCATTTAATGTAAATTCACCATGTTTAGTAGATCTGAGCTTTAGTAGACTTATTACTTTCAGTTTCCTCTCAGATTCCAATATTTGCTCAACTGAAACATTATATGTGCAGCCACTTAGCCTTCTATAAGGTCCAAATCTTGCTTCCAAAGCATCAGTTTGTAATTTTGCTGTAAGAATATAGGACCAGTTGCAAGTGTTAAAAATGTATCTGCATAACTGAACTGTTGTTGCAGGTGTGTGAGAGAAAGCCGTATATGTTTCATTGGTTAATTTTCCATGAGTAGGCAATGCATACGAGATATCAAGAAATGTTTTCAAATTTTCAAGAAACACAAGTTTGGAGTCAGTAGGTCCAGTGATTGGGCTAGAATTATCATCTGATGTGTATTTGCCTTTCATGGGATGCTGTACATTAGAAACTGTCCGCCATTTAATGATTAATTTCAAAAGCTGAATAGTGCCATCAGAAATCTCAATCCCCTGACTTTTCAAAATTTCTAGTGCTGCCACATTTTTAGAATCAAAAACACTGAGAGCAAGGGTAACATTCTGTCTCTCAATAGAAGTTGGATATACTGCCTTTCTCACTAGCTTTGGGGCAAGTTTCAACAGTTTATTTTTCTCAGAATGAAACAAGTTCCTCAAATCTGAAAACTTTGCTTCACTGACAGTATATTCACATGCAGCATTCCCTTCATCACTGTGTAGAAAGGTATTGATGAAAGCAAATGTATCCTCAATATTTGGCATTATGAAGGATTCATTTTTTCCATTCAACCAGTTATTTCTGATACACTTAAGCAAGTGCACATTGTCAAACAGAAGAAAGAGAAATTTGGATGGAGTGACTGGATTTGTAATACACGGCTGTAAAGTGTCACCACACATAAGCTGATACATTTTTCTATTAGTGCTGTGGTTATCTGTTACCAGCCATATAACATCATACTGAAGCTCATGCATTAACTTTAATACATCAATTGTCATTTTCAGTAGAGTATCAGAATTAACATTTTTTACAGGAAAGAGAGCTATCACTTCTTTATAATCAAAATGTAAAGATGATGCCATGAAAACCTGCATTGTACCTGCTGTTGTAGTATCTGAAGTATTCTCAGCCACACCAAGTATCTTTCCTGCATTATAAGAGAATTTTGAATTAACATAAACATCATCTAGCACCACAGAAATTACCTTGTCACTTCCCCCTGAAGAAATTCCCTCCCCCCCCCCCCCCCACTCCATCAAAAAAGCTACCTGTGATGGACCAATACAAGGTTTACTTGGACCCATTTTGCATAGAAACTGCCTTAAATAGACAGGATGAGGTAATGTTAACACATTTGTTTTTCTCAAGTGATGGTAGGCACCAGGAAATGAAAAGCAAATGGTTGCTCCCCATATCAAAAGCTCAGGAGAATATCTACTTTGCTTTGTTATTGCGAGTTATAATTGCTCCAAAACAAAATTCTATTTTAGGTGCTATTTCAGCGTCAAAATCACTACCAGCTTTTAGAGCTTGTTTGAGAACATTGACTAAAATTATAATCTTGTCAATGGTGCCAATAGAGTTATCTGTGAAACCATTTAGGTGACTCACCAGATTATCAAATTTCGTCCTCTTGTCACATTTCAAGTTCTCTTCCTCCCCAGACTGTAGTATCCATTTCAAGGTCTCCGTAGGCAAACACACATTTTTGTGAAACACTTTTACTTCCAAGGAACTTGATATCTTGAAGCACACTGAAACTAATGGCACATCACTGACTGAATCATCCTTTAATTTAATGAAAGATACGTAATCATCCTTTACTAAAATTGTAAATGGACAAACATTCCTTTTCTGCACTTCGCTTTTAAAATGCTGAAAGTCAGGTATATTATCATTTTCGCACCACTTACTGAAACTACATTTATCACGTTCCAGTAGCTGTCGAACACGATCTTCAGGATTCTTCCTTTGCTTAGGAACTGGTACTGTGTGATACGAAGGTTGATTAGGAAAGATGGTTGGAATTGCATCATTTGTTAGTTTTTGGTATTTTTCGTGGCACACGTATTGGTTCACTATTTTCCACAGGAAAAATGTCTTCCCTAACCACAAACTTAGGTTCAAAATGCTTAATGCATACCGCAGCTTTATCGTTCACTTCAAAATTATCTCTATGAATTAGTATAATCCATTTGTTCCTCAATGCTGTTTCCTTCGGAAACTTAAATGGTGAGGTATCGAATGTTTTGCCGTAGTTGGATTTACATTCTGGTGCACAACAGCTACGACCCATCGCAAGAACAGTTTACACTTTAAATTATGCCGAACTTACTACAGAATCTAGGAAATAAATACTAGCGTAGCACTTTTGACGACATTCACAGCATATAGCATAAATAACAGCTAGTAATACATGCTTTCGCTTCTCTTGAACGTCACGTATACAATGTTACACACACGCGTTATGGAAACACAATCACGCTGGTTTGTTTCCCCCACGATTGCCGCCAAATTGTCAACTATTGATATCTGTCTTAAGGTCTGATTTATTGTAGGTGGTCTTGCCTCTGCCCTCCCGTTGTTTTTTATTTATTTATTTATTTCTTACACCATGGATCCAACTGTGACAATTTCACATGGATGTAGTGTGTGTCAATTTTTACATTGTCAATGACAAGTACTTGTACACTATGTTTACAGGTAAAGAATATAAAGTTACTTAACCACTACAATGATCCATAACACAATATAATGGAATGAGAATCCTTAGACCTACAGATTACAGGCATAAAACAAAGTAAATTAAACCTGAAAAGGTCATATAACCGAGACTGTTAAATATAAGCAGTTAACACTAAAAGAGTTACATATGTGACAAGAATGTTCAGCTTAATGTTCAATTTATATTTATTTATTTATTTATGCATTTATTTTACCTGGCAAGATTAGGGCCTTCAGGCCCTCTCTTACACCTAACCAGGCATACTCAGATTCAACAAATTTCAGTGTCTACAGAAAATTAGGACATATAACATGTTATACAGTATTAATGTTAAAGAAAAAAATAGAGATTATAAAAGTAGTACAATGATAATTATAACAATCAAAAAATAATTATAACAATCAAGAATAATAATAATAATAATAATAATAATAATAATAATAATAATAATAATAATAATAATAGTAATAATAATAATAATAATAGTAATAATGACTATGTATATGAAAGTAAACATATTTTTCTTATATGAGTGTCAGTCCTATTGCTAGTTGGGAATTTTCTCGTTATATTCTTGCAGCTTGTGAGTTATTCTCATCAAGCAGAGACATAAGATGATGGAATGGTGTGAAAGAGATATAGAAGAGGTAGATAGGTTAGAGGAAGAGAAATAGAATGGTAAAATTCGAAGCTATGATGGAGAGGAGAAAGAAAAAAGATGAGGGGGAGGGGGGGGGGCACAACAATGGTGGCTATACCGTCCCTAATATGTAAGTCTTAAGTTCCCTCTTGAATGTTGAGTGGTTTTGGATAAGACGCAGATCACAGGGGAGCGCGTTCCATAGTCGTATGGCTGAGATGGAGAATGACACGGAGAAAGATTTTGTGTTATGTAAAGGTACAGCCAAGATGCTAGACGTATCCGATCTGGTATTGCGGTTGTGGAATGATGATAGGTGTTTAATGTGAGAAGATAAGTATTGGGGGCACCAGTGGCTAAGAAATCGATGAAGTAAGCACATCGTGTGGAGATCGCGTGCCTTATGTGGGCGTATCCAACCTAGCTGGGAGTATGAAGGACTGATATGATCATACAACCGTATGTTGCATACGTATCTAACACAAGCATTCATCACTAGCTCGAGGCATCTCGAATTTTCATTATTTGTGCCATGTTGAACTTCATCACAGTAGTAAAGATTAGGCAAGACTAGTGTTTGGACTAATTTTTGTTTAACATGGGTTGGAAATATTTTTCTAAATTTTTGAATTGCATGTAGGGAGGAGAGCGATTTCCGGCAAGCTGTGACTGTTTGTTCTTCCCAGTTTAGGTGTTCATCCAAGATTATTCCAAGGTCTTTTACTGTTTTTTGGTATGGTAGTTGGGTACCACTGAGGAGTATTTGAGGGACTGTTTCGCGAAAGTACCGACTGATTAACTTTGGATGAGATATAAGTATGACCTGGGATTTCTTGGGGCTTAGTTTCAGACCTAGGTTCTGTGCCCATCGAGAAACAGAGCAAAGATCTGCGTTCATACTCGCTACTGCGTCAGCAATGTTCTTGGGGCTTGCACTTATGTACAGTTGGATGTCGTCGGCATATAGATGGTAGTTGCAGGAGTGAATCACTGAAGAAATGTCATTAATGTACAGTGAGAAGAGTAATGGACCAAGGACGGAGCCTTGGGGAACTCCAGAGCGCACGTTTTTCCATGATGACTTTTCCGACCCACAAATGACTTGTTGACTTCTGTTTTTGAGGTAGCTGTCGAACCAGTGTATTGCGCTGTTTGAGAAATTCAGCTGCTTCATTTTAATTAGTAATATATCAAAGTCAACTGTATCAAAAGCCTTGCTAAAGTCAAGCAGTGTTAGGATGGTAGCTTCACGTCTGTCCATAGCATGTTTAATGTCATCAGTTACTTTGATTAATGCAGTTGCTGTACTATGGTGCTTTCGAAAACCTGACTGATATTTGTCGTGGATGTTATGAGTTTTGAGGTAATCCGTCAGCTGTTCATGGACGATGTGTTCTAGGGCTTTAGATATTGCAGGAAGTATGCTGATCGGCCTGTAGTCACCTGGCGACTTAGGGTTGTCAGTCTTGGGTATAGGTTGAATTAAGCTTTGCTTCCACTCAGTAGGATATGTACTACTGACAAGAGACAGGTTGAAGATGTCTGTGATAACTGGAGTAATAGTGTTTACGACGTTCTTAATCATGCCAATGCTCACTCCATCATTTCCTACTGCCTCGGAAGAGATTCTCATAATTGCCTTGTGTACTGTGCCGGTAGTGACATGTTTTAGGAAAAACTTGTCTCTCGAGAGATTGATATCTTGGGGCTGGTAATTTGTCGCTGCGTGGCAGTTTACGGCTGTTGAGAAGAAATCGTTAAATTCTTCTGCAGACGCTTGATAAACAGCGTCAGATCTTCGCTTCCCTATACCGAAACTGCGCAGCTTTTTCCACAGTGCAGCAGGTTTTGATATGCCGCATACGACAGAGCGGGCATGTCTGATTTTGGCATTCCTCACGCTTTGCTTGGTTCTATTTCGGAGTTTCCTATAAGCTTCGTACGCCTCGGGAGTTGGGTTACGCTTGAAGGCCCTATGTGCAGCATCACGTTCATTCATTAACTGGCGTAATGCAGTGGTGAGCCACGGAGCGGGAGCTCTCTTTACCTTGACAGTGCGTTGAGGAGCATGTTTATCATACAGTGCAATAATTTTGCGACATAATTCCCGAATTTTTCCGTCTAAAGTCGGTACATTGCTTATATCATGCCAAGGGATGTCTGAGCAATCCTTTTGAAGAGCGTCATGGTTAACATTTTTTAGGTTTCTGTAGGTTACCAGGTGAGATTTTTCTTTGGTAGTATGTACTGAGTAATTTAAGAAAATCACGTCATGAGCAGAGTGTCCTGGAGCGGATGTCTGATTGGCGCGAATTATTTTATCTGGTCGCTTTGTTGCTATTATATCTATGAGTGTATGGCTGTGTGGCGTGTGATGAGTTGGGTCCAGCGGTGCTAAACTCATATCATTGGAGTGGAACAGTCTCCTAAGTTTTTCTGCAGAGGGAGATTTTAACTGTAAGTCGATGTTTGTGTCGCCCATAATGATTATGTGTTCATACAGTGTCACGAGCGAGGTCAGGGCAGACTGAAAGGAGGACATAGCACCGACGTTTGGAGGTTTATAGATTACTCCAATTAGCAGTTTCTGATTTGATGTATTTATTTCGAAAAACAAGAACTCTGCTTCTCCTTCGCCCTTTGCATCCGATGTGCATAGTATAGTAGGTCTCAGATCAGAGCGAATATAGGCACCCACACCACCCCCGCGTCGTGTTTCACGATCTGCCCTTAGGAGAGAGTAACCAGTGATTTGGATAGCGTCGGAAGAAATGTTTGGTTTCAACCAAGTTTCAGAGACGAGAATAATATGGAACAGCGATTGGCAGAACAGGTCACAGAACTCGTCGAAGTGAGCCGTTAGCGACTGAGTGTTCGCGTGGGCCACAAAGAGCCCGCCGCCGGAACCGGCCCGTCCCATTGTGGCCGCCTGTAGGACCGAGCGCGCTCCGTCTACCTGCTGGCCGGAAGAGGGACAAAAGCTGGATTTCGCGGGGGAAGACATATTTACAGGTGTGTCCAAGGTCGTGACTGACTCAAGTGTCTGTGGGCTAAAGGTGAAAGACAGGCTGGTGGTATCCGAGAAGGGAGCGAAAAGAAATACATCTTATTTTAAGGCCGTTTCTCACTGTGTTTCATAAACTCTTCCAAACTGTAAAATGACATGGCTAAAAGAAATTGCCTCAGAAGCTCTTTAAATGTAGATTTGTTGGCAATTTCACATTTGATTTCTGGAGGAAGAGCATTAAATATGTTTATACCAGAGGACTGTACACCCTTCTGCACAATCTTCAAATTTTTACCTTCAGTGTGGAAATCATGTTTCCTCCTTGTGTTATACTGATGGTATTCACTGTTACATTTGTATAAATCAGTGTTTTTACTTATGAAACACATAAGTGAGTATATATATTGAGAAGTAGTTGTAAGAATTCCCAGATTCCGGAATAGGCTTCTGCAGCTGCATCTAGGATCTACACCAGACATCACTCTTACAACACGCTTCTGAGCAATGAATATTTTCTTTGCAAGAGGTTGATTTCCCCAGAAAATAATTCCATATGCCATCAAAGAATGGAAGTAACCATAGTATGCAGCTTTTTTAATGCTTAAGTTTGCACTGACAGAGATGATTCGCATTGCAAAAACTGAAGAGCTGAGTCTCTTGTAAAGATCTAAAATGTGATGGGACCAGTTTACTCTACAGTCAATCTTCACGCCTAGAAACTTTGTTACTTCCACTCTTTCTATGACCTATATTTAACAGTCATTTCTTCCTCAGTTTTGGCAGTTGGGGTGAACTGAATATAATTAGTCTTACTCAGGTTAAGTGAAAGACCATTTGCAGTAAACCATTTCATTAAATCTATAAGAATAGTATTAACAGACTCTTGAACATTTTCACATTTAAGACCATTAACCATTATGTTAGTATCATCTGCAAAGATGGTAAAATTGCACTGAATCATTGAAGAATAAGGTAAATCATTTATAAATAACAGGAACAGTAAAGGACCAAGAATAGAGCCCTGTGGAACTCCACAATTTATGTCTCTCCATTCCGATGAAATCATTCCACCACACAAATTGTCTGACTTATCTAAGACTACTTTCTGTTTCCTCTCTGTCAGGTATGACTGAAGCCAGTTATTTGCTACACCACTTATTCCTAGATGGTCTGCCTTCAGTAACAGTATTTGGTGGTTCACAGTGTCAAAGGCTTTACATAAATCACAAAATAACCCTGTTGTCACCATTTTCTCATTTAGAGATTCCAAAACCTTATCTATAAAAGCATATATTGCTTGTTCAGTTGACAGACCTTTCCGGAAACCAAACTGATGAGAATATTGAATTTATGTAGGTGTTCTAAAATTCTAGAATACATGAGCTTTTCTAGTACCTTTGAAAACACAGTCAGGAGAGATATTGGTCTGAAATTTGTAACATCAGTTTTCTCCCCTTTCTTAAAGAGAGGCTTCACGATAGCATACTTTAGTCTATCAGGAACAATTCCTTGCTGCAAAGAGGCATTGAAAATATGACACAGTATATTGCTTACAGAAGTACAGCACTGCTTTAACAATTTGCTAGAAATATTGTCTACTCCACAGGAGTTCTTGGTTTTCATGGAGGCAATTGTTCTTTCAATTTCTGATACTGTAACAGGTCTAATATGCATTTGGATGATTTTGTTAGGGAAAGCATTTCGCAAAAAGGTCAGGGCATCATTCACAGAACCCTTGCAGCCTATTTGCTCAGACACTGACAGGAAGTGTTTATTAAAGATTTCAGCTATGATCTCAGGATTTTGCACAAGATTCCCTTCATGTTTGATTATGAAGTTTTCTACAGCTCTTTTTTTATTGTTCCCTGTCTCCTTGTTAACTATTTGCCAGACAGTCTTCATTTTATTATTGTAGTTATCAATTTCTTTTACATAATACAGTGCTTTTGATGTCTGAATAACTTTCTTTAGGATTTTACAATACATGTTATAATGGCTGATTAATTCTCTGTCACTTGACCCTCTGGTTGCAACATAAAGTTCTCTCTTATATTTACATGACACTCGAATACCCTTTGTGATCCATGGCTTCTTTAAGGACGAGGAAATATTGTTCCTAACAAACTTTTTAGGAAAAGCTTCTTCAAAGTGGGATAGGAATTCATTTATGAATATGTTGAACTTTGTATCAACATCATCTACTCTGCGAACTGAATTCCAATCTTCATGCTGCAGCTTATGGTTAAAAAATTCCAGGGTCTCTTTGTTCATAAGTCTGATTGCCTTCCAGGATGGGACTGCTTTCTTGACAGGTCTGTAGTCATGTAGAGTGAGGAGCTGTCCATCATGGTCTAATATGCCATTTACTATTGCAGTGACAGTGAAGTTCTGGTATAAATTTACATCTAAAAATATATTGTCTATCAGAGATTGACAGTCAGGTGTGATCCTAGTAGGAAAGTCAACCACTGATGTAAGATTGTAGGAACTCAGCAAATTCTGGAGCTCTACTTTGTTGTTGCATTCCATTGCGAAGTTGACATTAAAATCCCCAAGTAAGATAATGTCATTATTTTTAGAAAATAAGGTTGATAGTAACAATTCTAACTGAACCATAAAGACTGTGAAATTGGTTCCTGATGCCCTGTACACTGTAACTACTATTAGTTTGGAACTGTTTAATGTCACTTCTATTGCACACACTTCAAACTGTTGGTCACTGCAATATTTCCTTACATCTACAGATCTAAAAGTTAAATTATTCTTAATGAAAATTACTACTCCACCTTTTCTCATGCTATCTCTACAGTAGTAGGTGGCAAGGCTATAACTGTCTATATGTAACATTTCAATTCCTTCTGTAATATGGTGTTCTGAGAAACATAAGATCTGAGCATTGTTCATAAAGTTTTTGTTATTTATGTTAACTTCTAATTGATCTAGTTTGCTTCTTATTCCCCTTATGTTTTGATGAAAAATGGAGAAGTTGTTTGGATTATTACCTATTTTGGTGGTTTCTTCTTTCTCGTGCCTGTTGTTAAAAAATCCTTCAGATGAGGAGGACACACAACTTTACGTTTACCTCCTGTTCTCTGTGATGATGTCGATTTTTCTTCAGTAGATGCTTCCTTCTTTACTGAAGATGATGAAACTGATGACTTGCTTGTTGATTTACCTTGAGCTGATGCTGTCAATTCCCTTGGAGATGATGAAGCTATTGACTTGCTTGCAGGTGGGGATAAGATTGCTGTTGCTGTAGGCTCCAGGGGCTGTACTGCTGTTGCAGCTGGTGTTTCTGCTGGCAGTGATATTTTTGACGAACTGCATGTAGGCAGGTGCACAAGTGGTGTTGCTGTAGGTTCACAGAGTGGAAATGCTGCCTTTTCTTCTTCTGCAGTACATGTAACCATTGAGTTATCTCTGTTTGCGGCGGCGGGGTGTTGCCGTCTTCTCCTTCTTCTACGGCGTCTCGTCTTGCCCTGGGACGCCGTTTTCGGTGCTTTGGCGTGATTTTGGCCACTGAAGGCCTGGCATCCACATCAGTTGGCGACGTGCTCTCCGCCGCGGCGGGCGCAGGTCGGTTGGTCGTCTCTGGTGCTGGCACATTTGCGGCTGTCGTGTTGGCCTCCGCACTTGACGCACCCTGCGGCGTTTCGCCCGTGCTTCGCCACGTGCCCTTCTTCCTGGCGCTTGAAGCATAACTGTGACATGAAATGGCTGGGTCTATACCCATGATGCGTGTGAAGAGCCAGCGTCCTTGAAAAACGCTCTGTCTTTCGAAATGATCCTTGTTGGTGCGGATTAGGGGGTTACGCGGTGTTGGCTAGGGGGTCGGTTTTCCCTTGGGTAGATGTTAGTGGAGGCGGCGGCTGTGATGATGTAATTCTATGTTTGCTTCTGAGTACTTATGACTAGCGCTTGAATTGTCAATGTATGGTAGTGACTGGTGCTCTCTGGTCAGGGTTGTCATCCCTTCCCAGAGAGTTGATGAGTTGGTGTGGTGATGCGTTGGATGATTCATAGAATTTTAATGATTTCTATTTTATGAGGTGATAGAGCAATGCTAGGACAGCCCTCATTCTAATCTCCTCATTGCTCGAGAACCACGGAGCATCCGCAACGATTCGGAAGGTTTTGTTTTGAATAATTTCCAACTGTTTGGGGTTGGTGTCTGCTGCCATGCTCCACGCTTCCGATCCATAGAGTATGGCTGTCAGGATGATGGTTTTCCAGATTTTGAGTTTGGCAGGCACTGTAAGTTCCCTGCCTTTTAGGAGTGGATATAACTGAAAGAGCCAGGCAGAGCCCTTGTTTCTAGCCTCCCTGATGTGATGGGTGAATGTCAGATTTTTATCGAGTTTAAGCCCTAGGTAGGTAACGAATTCTTTCCAGGGTAGTACCTGGTCGTTGTGTGATGTTCACAATGGGGCGTTTGAGTTTGTGACTGAATAGGATAGTCTGGCATTTGTCTGCATTTATGTTTATTTTCCACAGATTGCACCACTTTGTCTAGGTGGCGTTGTAGGCTGTAGGCTAGATAGTTTATGTTTCTACCACTGTGGTACAGTGCAGTGTCATCTGCATACAGGGCAATGTTATCACCCGGCTCCTTCGGCTGATCGTTGGTGTATAGGAGATATAGGAGGGGGCCAAGCACAGATCCCTGTGGGACACCCGCTTCTATTTGTTTTAGGTCCCTGTTTGCGTTATCTACTGTAGAGTAGAATTTCCTTTCTGCTAGGAACGAGTGGACTAATTTTAGCAGGTGAAGTGGGCAGTTCATCTTCGACAGTTTGTATGCAGGCCACCATCCCAAACCCAGTCGAACGCTTTTTTAAAGTCCAGGAAAATGGCAGCTGTGCTATTACCCCGGCTCTTCTCTGTGCAGATGTGCTCAACCAGACGAATGACTTGTTGTGTTGTGCTATGCCCAGCATGAAATCCGAATTGTTCAGGGATAAGGATATTGTTGGCAGATAGGAATTGTAGTAGGGAGGTTTGGATGAGTATTTCAAGTAACTTGAACAGGTGATTGAGCAGAGAAATAGGATGGTAGTTTTAAGGGAATATATGGTCTTTATTTGGTTTTGGGATTGTGATTACTTTTGCAACCTTCCAGGTTGAAGGGAAATACTGTGCAGTAAGGCAATTATTTAGGATGGCTATGAGAGATTGCTGGTTGGGGGAGGGCCCTAAGGAAGGGTGGTTTGATGTTGTTGGGACCAGGGGCTTTTGCAGTGCCGATTCGCCTTATGATAGCTGCAACTAGACGTTCGCTGGTCAGTTCGAAAGTCGTCTCAGACCTGGCGCGAAGTCTGCGATGGAGGTGTCGTTCTACTCGATGTTCCAGGGCATCTGCTTCGTCCTCGTCGTCTTCTATAAGATTTTACTGGAGCTGGAGCTCGAGCATGTTTGACATGGCAATCGCTTTGTCTGCCGGTGTGTATACCAAACCATTCTACCCGTGTAGTGGTCTGTTGGGTTGCCGCCTGGCTTTTATAATCCCCCAGAACTTTTCAGGGTTACTTTCGGCTGCCTGAAGACTTTGTTCCCATCTGGAACATCTCAGGAGTTCCAGCCTAGTTCGTGTTCCATGGGCCATTTGGTTCATGCGTCTCCTATTGTGGGGGTCTCGGTAGGTCTGCCATCTTTTGTGTGTGCGATTTTTATATGAAATTAGTTGTACTAGATCTGGGGAAGGTTGGATCGTCCATTGTTGTGTGTAATTTTGGTGGTGGCAGCCTTTCCACACACTTAAATGATTTTTGTAAATTGCTCTATTGCTTGATCTATTTCCACGTGTGTTGGCATGTCTGGTACATGGTCTGGTATGTGTAATGCGACCAGCTCCTTGTATCTTTCCCAGTCAGTGTATAGCGTTGTGTGTACTCTGTTGTTAGGTACGTCCTGGTCTCCCTCAAATCTGAGTACCACAGGGCTGTGATCGGAATTTGAACTGTTGATCGCTTCTGTAGTGGTTACAAGGTTTATATTTTTTAGGGGAAATATGTCAAGTATGTCTGGTCAACACCTTGAATCGTAAGGGAAATGAGTGGGTTCGTCTGGAGAGACGACCTGTACTGCCGGATGGTTGTCGAGATACCTTAATAGCTGATTTCTACTGGTGTTAAAAGTGCGGCAACCCCATGCCCTGTGCTTGGCGTTCAGGTCCCCTCCTACTATTGTGTTCTGATGCCGTTCAGAAGACCACCCAGGTTGTGGGGAAAAAGTCTTGTGCTTGGTGGATGGTATACTGCCACCAGGTGTGTGGGACGATTATTGAGATCAACTTCTACTACTGTTGCCTCCGTGTTGATAAGTCTCGGTACAGGTATCTGGCGATGGCATATGCGCCGTCTTATTAGGATACCTGTACCAGCTCCTTGTCTGTTAGGGCAGTCCGTCCTAATAAGCTAATAATTGTGGACCTGAAAGATATCTTCTGGGGGTGAGATGTGTCTCGTTGAGGAGAACTACGTCGATTCCGTGGTCATCTAGGAACATCTCAAGTTCAAATCTATCATGATACATGCCATCTGCATTCCAGATGGCGATGGTAATATGCTGCTTCTCATCTTGATTTGCCATTGGAGAGCAGTGGTAAGATGTTAGTGGCGAGTATCGTGATTTTAGTGAGTAGGTCTGGGGCTGTTGCTATTTTGGTGAATAATTGGGTTATGCATTCGAGGAAGGCAGGTGAAATGAGGGATTTTACGAATGTCCAAATCTTTGAGAGGAACTGGAGTGGCTGTTCCTGTTCGAGCTGAACGGAACTTTCCTGCGCAGTGGTCTGGCCACTGACGATGTTGGTGATGGTGGTGTTAGCTGCTGGTGCAGCTGTGGCTTGGGCGGGCTTGGTGGGTGTGGCTTGGGCTGGAATGTCCCTTGGTGGATGTACATCTGTGGCCTTGGATGTTGAAGGCAGTGGTATTTTGTCAGCCCTCTCTGTTTCGGGTTGGGATGGGGAGGGGTGTGGTTTGTGGGGGAGAGACGATCTGTGGGGGTGGAGTTCTTTTTGTGGGTGGAGTTGCCTTGAGGGGCAGTTTTTGCGTCTTTGGTTTAGGGGTATTGGGGGGGGGGGGGGAGACTGCGCCCAGTTTTCATGACCTCGGCTAATGTTCTGTTGCCAGTGGGACTTTCTTCCTGATGTGATTGTTGTTGTTCCTGCAGCTGCTGTGGAGTGGGTGGTTGTGTACTCCGCTGGGGTTGGGGGGGGGGAGGAGTTGGGAGGGCTTGTTGTCTCTGCTCCAGTGGTTGTTGGGGGTGGGAGGAAGTTTGCTTCTTCCATGGGTGGTGCTGGAGGGCGTTGGAGTTTCTCAGTGGCGCTTTAAGTGGTGGTTCCTGCCTTTTGGAAGCTGGTGCTCGCTGACGCTCCCACGCCTGGACGATCTTCAATCGTTCTGGTCAGCCCCTGAAGCAGGCTGGGTGGTTGCCCCTGCAGTTGGCACATATGGCCGGTTCTCCCCTCTTCTTTGTGCAGGCGCCAGAGAGGTGCGGTCCTGCACATTTTAGGCACCTAGGGGCGAGATCACATTGTGTTGCCCCATGCTGGAATCTTTGACGTATGTAACATTGTGTGGGCCCATTAGGTTTTTGACGTAGTTCTATTGACACCGCCATGTGTAGTAGCCTGTCGACTTTGAAAATATTTCTTGCCTCCACCGTGTTTAGCAGATTCACCTGAAAATTGGGGCCGACACTGTGTTTCCAGAGTCGTCTATTTCTGTTTGCGGCTTCGACATTTGGAACACATCCTGAACCGGAAAGCCCTTCTCGACGAGTGCATTTTAGACGTCCTCTGGGTCCCAGTATGGCGTCAGTCTTTTAACAACGACCTTCAGCGTACTTTTCGTGTCGTCGTTATAAGTGAAGAATTCCAGGTTACGTTTTCTGAATTCCTGCTTTAGGTATTGGAAATCCTCCGGGTTTGTGGCCTGATAAACGATGCTATCGCCCTTGTAGGTGGTGCTGAGGGCGTCCGTTAGCTTTCCTTGGATCTGCCCTGTCAGGGTCGTGTACCCTTTAGTCTCGAATACAGTGATGGGTGCAACCGTTCGTCCTCTGGTTTGTCTTTGATTTTTGTTTTGTGTGGAGCCGCCTTGCGTCTGGGGAGTGACTAGACTTGCTTTGTCTTGTCCCCCGTTGCCGCTCTCTGTCGTCATTCGGGTGCCATTCGGTGCTACACTGACATCTATTATTGGTTTTTGGGGGCAGTCGGATTTCGGGATTTCCTTTCCCACGCCCCGGCGCTGTTGTGGCAGATCAGGAAGTTCCTTTTCTGTTTCGATGTGAGTTCTTTGTTAAGCCAAGTGGCATCTTCATTTGATTTTCTTCCGCAATTGCGGGTTGCAGGGGCTGCCCAGATTTTCTTGCTTTTGGATCAGCCTCCCGCTTCGCCGCACATGTCCCTCACTCAATGAGGAGATAGAGCTAGTGTCACTATCGGTGGGAATGACAAGGTTGCCACAGTCAGAACTTGCGGTTGGTGTTGGTGAGAGAGGTGGATGATCCATTGATGTAGAGGGAGATGTCGATGGTGGGTCCACACTGTGTGTGTCGCCGTCTGGGTTACGATCTTGTGGGTGCCCCACAGCAGGGCATCCACGAAATGAAACGATTTAGTGGATTTGCCCTATGTTTCGACAATTTCGGTGCCGATACCACTCGCCCTACACCTAGCAGGCGTGGGATACCACCATAGACCTCCCAGTCAGGCTGTTTGACTGTGTGGCTCGGCGTGTCTCTGGACTGCGGCTGCCCTATCGCCTATGGCACTGAAATTGTCGAATAGTAATGGCGATTTATAGCCACCTTCTTGCGGCGCGATGTTCGTCTCCTCTTCTTTCTTCTCTTCTATGCCATCTGTTACAACGAGTGCTCCAGTAATCTAGAGTTCCGTCCCAGGTCGTGCGTGCAACGACGACTTTTGCTTTTCTTGATTTGACAATGTTGCTTTTCTAGATAGCACACACTCGACCGCGTCCGGAAATCCTGAAAACGACGCGGCCCGCTGTCTCTATCGATCTGACAAAACACGCCGCAACAGCGCGAGCACACGAGGCGGCGGCCAAGCACATGAAATCCAAGCAGCGAGGCGAGCTCTAGACAAAGGCGGCGAGAGCGCGCGGTGGAAATTTCAAGGATAGAATCAGAATAGCGGCGCGGAGCACAGGTAGACGCACGTCCGTCCACTTTGCAGTCCTACCCGGGAATGGCCTGGCCTGGCTCCACAACGGTGACTCGCCTCGCCTCCCTGTTTACCTAACGAACCTGCCCTGGTTCGTTGTGGATGCAGGCTAAGCACTTGGTGCTACTCCTGCAGGTACTTTGAATTTGGAATTTTTTTGCCTGATTTGTGATCTGTCCGTGCTGGACGCTCCTGGCGTCCTATGTGTGTGCCTATGTGGTACTCATGCAACAGATCAGGCCAGCGAGTAGTTGGCCTGAGATGTATTTGTTGGCCCAGGTCCTTTATGAGCCGGTTATGCGAGGTTTCGGCCTTCGCATAGAACAGCCTGGCTGACTGTTTGAACCTGTTTCTGAGGAGCGGAGTGCCTGTTTTGCTCGTGTAGTTGAGCCGTGAAGTACCGCCTAGGTAGGCGCAGAGCGAGCTTCAGTTCCCTATTCTGCACCCTCTGTAGTGTGCCGATGTGTTCGTCTTCTGCATTTCCCCACACCACCGCCATGTACTCCAGCACTGGTCGTATGAGTACCAGGTAGAGTGTGATGCCATGGTGTGGGGGAAGAGTCGATGTGGGGTTTAACAGAGGTTACAGGACTCTTAGTCGCCCTATAGCTCTGTCCCGGACGTCCTGGACGTGTGGTCGCCAGGTAAGCCTTTGATCAAGAGTGACCCCGAGGTATTTTCCAGTCTTGCTCCATGGGATGGGGCCTCCCATGATGCTGACCGGTTGGAGATTGGGAGGCAGTGCTCTTTTCGTGAAGATCACTGCCTGGCTCTTTGCGGCATTGTACTTGAGCCGTCACTTTGTCGACCATGCGCCCAGGACGTCACAGCCTAGCTGAAGTTGTCTCCTGGTCTCCGCTGCATTATACTCCGCACGAACAGCGCGGTATCGTCGACGTATAGTGCCATCTTTACTCGCGCTGTCTGCGGGGCGTCCGCAATGTAGGCTGTGTACAATAGGGGGCCTAAAACCGATCCCTGTGGTACTCCTGCTCGGATTTGCCGATGTGTTGACGTTCCATTGTCTAACCTGACGTGGAAGGTCCTTGCGTCTAGGTACGATTTGATAAGCACTCTGTGGGACGTCGGTACCCCGTGTACAAAGAGCTTGTACACGAGTCGAATGCTCTGGTGACATCTAGGAATACCACCCCTAGGTATTTCCTCGTCTCCAGCGCTCGCATGGCTTCCTCGACCAGTCTCATGAGCTGGTGTGTTGTGGAGTGGCCGCTGTGGAAGCCAAATTGCCCATTAGGGATGACTCCTTCCGCCGTGAGGTGTTGTAGGAGCCGTTTGGCGTACAGACGCTCAAACACCTTCGAGAGTGACGGAAGTAGACTGGTCGGTCTGTAGGCGGCGGCGTGTCGTGGGTCCTTCTTTGCTTTGGGGAAGGCTACCACTTCTGCGTGTTTCCACTCAGAAGGGTAGTTCCCTGAGCGAAGGACCCAGTTGAATAGCGCCGCTAGTGGCTGGTGAGCCCCTGCAGGTAGGTTCTTAAGTAACAGGTTGTCTACTCCGTCACTGCCTCCTGCTTTTCTGGTGTTGAGCGCCTGTAGTTCCGCCGCCACTTCCTCTTCCGTGATTGGCTCTATTTCATCGCCCTCCTCTCGCCCCGTCAGGAAAGCAGGCAATTGCCCCTCTACTCTGCGGGTGTGTTCTACATCGAGGTGGTCTTCTACAGGCGTGAGAGACGCCTCAAAGTGGTCGGCCAGGGTGCTTGCTTTCGCGTCGGGGCTGCAGATGATTTCCTGGCCGACATGTAGTGGGGGGACCCGTTGTCGTCGGCGCAGGAAGGACTTCACCGTGCGCCAAGCGCTGCCGTCCTCTGGGTTTAGTGTTTCCACTAGGTCAGCCCAGTTTCGGTATCTATATGGGGGTCTCGGCTGCTGCCGGTGTTGTAGTCGCGTTTGCTACCTGCCGGATTTGTTGCGTTGCCTTGGTTCCCCTGGTGGCGGAGGCAAAGCTGATACCTTGCTGCACCTTTTCCCGTGTTCCGTTTGAAAGCAGGGCAGCCCCTGTAGCTAGCCACGTGGGGCTCGCTGCAGTTGCAGCACTGCGGTTTCTCCTCCAGTGGCTTTTTGCAGTCTCGGCTCTGGTGTGCTCCCGCGCATTTTACGCAGCGGGGCGGCATGGAGCAGATACGAGACACATGGTCCATGCTTTGGCATGAAAAGCATTGCACTCTTGTGCCTTTTGCCCTGAGTGGTTCCACCTCTACCCCCACTCGAGCAACCTCCTTTAGCTGGAAGATTTTTCTTGCCTCGATGTGTTCAGACAGTACAACCAGGAATAGCGGCATGTCTTTCCTGGTCCTAGGTGATTTCATGAGGGTGACTGGCTGAGCACTGTAGCCCAGCGTCTGCAGTTCCTCTTTGAGCTGGTCTGGCTCCATCCGAATAGGAAGGTGCGTGAAAACCACCTTTAGGAGTTTTATGGGTTCTGTGTTATGGGTGTAGCATAACAAACCGTCTTCCTGAATTATGAGCATGGCCTTCCTGTAGTCGGCCATATTCGAGAGCGAGATCCTGTAGAGCTCGTTCCCTTGGCATCTTATTTTTGAGGAGGATATCACCTCTTTGAATTTTTCTAGCAAGGACCTGTAGGTGTCCTTCCAGAGTATGGCGATCGGCAGGGGAACAGGTGACTTCTTGGCTTGTGGTGCTTGCTGCTCCGCTTCCACGGTCTCTTCTTCGGGTGGATCTGAAAGAGAGTTTTGTGTCCCTATTGGCTGCACCGGTTCGAGCTTTTTTGACCGAGCCATGTGCCGCCGTTTTGAGGCGACAAATCCCTCTGCATCTTCGTGGGCGGCCTCGTTGTCGTCTGTGGTGCCCTCTGGCGCATGCGGCTTCTTCTTCTGTTGTAGCCTGTTGACAGAAGATGCTCCTGCGTCGTCAACTGCCTCTGCAGGTCTCTTTCGAGACGGTAGCGTGCATTCCATGGCCTCTCCTTCCAGGATCAATTGTTCCAGGTTGGCCTCTGGAATGACCTCACTTGGTTGAGGCGCAGCTGGCAGAACAGCAGCCTCTTGATTGGCCTGTACCGTTGGGGTGGCCAACAGGACATTTGCTGTTTGAGAAGCCAAGCCTGGTGATGCTGCTCCCTTCGGGGCCACCTTCAGCAGTACAGTGTCCTCTTGGGTGGACACGATTGGCGCGGCTCCTGGCGGTACCTCGGCCTCTTCTCTGGCTGTGCCTGGCACTGTGGCGGCTAGTTCATACATCGTGAACCACTGGTAAGCCTTCTCGGCGGCCTCTCGTTCGGACGCCGAGACGGCTTTTGCCATCCAGTTCATGATGGCGAAGAGTTCCACCCCTGTTAGAGGGCTATAGCCCTGGGGGGAGGGGGGGGGGGCCGCGGAGTTATAGACTTTGGTCGTGGCCTGGTTTGCCGCGAGTTGGGGGACGGATGCTGCCGCCGTCAGAGCGCGCTCTGTCGGGACAGTATCCTCCGCGACCATCTGGTCGCTATTTTGTAGGTCCATCGGGCAGCTGTGTAGTGACCGCGGACTTGTCCCATGTGAAGGGGGTCCTGGATCACGGCGTGTCCTAACGGTCCCCAGGCGCGGCACAAATCGATTTCTGAATTGATTTGTTTCTCAGCCGATAGCGTGGTGTGCACGACAATTTCGTCGCTGACGCACTCGCAAGCGACTAGTCAGCAGTGAAGAATCGCAGCAGCTTCCGTAACACACTCGCTGGTGACCACGTGCCTTGATAAAGGCACGCAGACAAAGACGCGCGGGAACAAAAGCGCCAGCGAGACAAAGCGGAGCGATGAGCCAGGGCGTCCTCTCGCTACGGCGGCTCAGCGCGGTCTCCCACAACGGTGACGCAGGTTCTTTTGCATTTTTCATTCCCTTCTCAGAGGTGGAAGGACGCGCTGTTTTTGGGCGTACATTTTGCCCTTTTCGGCCATTGGGTGTAGTTTAATACTGTTGTGACACAATTTATTTTGCTCGCTGGGGGTGCAAAAAGGGGGGGGGGGGGTTCTCCTAATTGGGAATTTATTTGCAGTAGTATGCTGGGGACAGTTCCGGTATTTACCTTAGCGGCCAAGGAAAACCTGCAAAACTCGGCCAGAACTGTTTGTCTTGTCTTGTCTTCTCTTACTTTATATGCCGTTCTGCCAGCTTTGGCGCTGGCGTACACGGCGGGCGAGAGCGGCTTTGCGCCTTCTGTTGCGGTCCGCCTCTTTGCCTTCTTTCACGTCCTTCTGTTTCTTTTCTGAATTTCTGTTCACGGGCTTCCGCCTCCTATCTTACGAGCTCCCGACTTTGCATGAAATCCATTTGGTGGTCGTCACACTCGGCCACGTTCGGGATCGCGTCGTCCAGGATTTCGCTATTTACCAGGCAATCCTGGAAATTAACGAATTCCGGTGGTTCGGACCTCCGCGTCCTTCCGCAATGCCGGCGCTGTGTCTGTTAGTGCCACGGCCTGCGTTGCTCGGCTTATCGTCATCCTTTTGGGCCAAGCCGTTGGGGTGGCTCGGTCACGACCTGGGTGGGCTGCTTTCGTAGCAAGCCCGTTGTCCCTGCGCTGGTCACAGGTCTGCACCGCCTGTGTGTCCTTGGATGGAATGTGGCGGAGGGATTCTCGGAGTGTGAGGCAGGCGGCCTCCATCTCCGCATGGAAACCAGATTCTACATGGTTCTCCGCCTCCCTGAGGGCTGAGTCGACGTCAGGACGAGCTGCCGCCCCGCCGTCTGCCCCCACGCTGCGCCGCGCCCCCCCCCCCCCCCCCCCTTCGCCGCCGCCTTTGCCACTGGCAGGCCACACGTGAGCGGAAGCCGTCGTCGTCTCTCCTCCAGGTGCCGCCATTGTTTCCGCGGTGTTGCCTCTCTCTTTTGTGGTCGCCTCTGCCTTCCCGTTGTTTGCAGCGGCGATGGGGTGCTGCCGCCTTCTTCTTCTTCGGCGTCTCCTCTAGTCCTGGGACGCCGTTTTCGGTGCTTTGGCGGGATTTTGGCCATTGAAGGCCTGGGATGCGCGTCAGTTGGGATGTGCTCTCCATCACAGCGGGTGCAGGCCGGTTGGTGGTCTGTGGTGCTGGTACATGTGCGGCTGTCATGTTGACCTCCGCACCTGGCGGCGTTGCGGCAGTGCTCTGCCACGTGCCCTTCCTCCTGGCACTTGAAGCACTGTGGCTTCGTGTCCAGATGGGGGGGGGGGGGGGAGCTTTCGGACGCCGAATATGTCGCCGCGGTTGTCTGCTGCTGGTGTGGTGGCGATGAACAGCGGAGGTTTCTTCTTATTGCTGTTGTTGTGCAACCTGACGGTTGCATCTACAAACCCTTGGCGGCGCAGCCCTTATTTGACTGCTTGCTCCGTAAGCCAAGGCAGCAAGGCAGTCCCCTCAGGATCGCCTTGGTGACTTGTTTGCGACGAATCTTGCGATCCATCGCACTTCTTTACGGGGCGTCCACTAAATGAGCGGCCACAAGGTCCTTCAGGTCCCTGTAGGCGTTCCAGTTCGCGGCCTGGAGCTTCATGGTGGCGACTCAACGACAACCTCCTTTACGCAGCTCTGCCCCATCTCGTCAAAGAATTCCGACCACTCGACCTCCCTGCACTTGATGTGCAGGGTGGGAGCGGGGGAAACTACTCGTACTTCTTCTGCCACCGAGCTGCCGCCTCTCGTGGCATCGCACCCTATACTGCTCATTTTCACCATACCGCACGCCGGGGTTACGACAATTTGCTCCCTTGCTTTTACGACAGCACACGAAAATTTGCCACTGCGCGCACAGTGCGGTCTCCACAGTCAACTCTCTCACAGAGGCAAAGTGCCGCGTGCTATGTTGATCCGTGCACTCCGGCTGCCACAACTCGAGTGCAGTAGGGGTCAGCAGCCCACTACTTATAGCCGCCCGTTGAGTCACTGGTGGCGGTTCAGTATTCAGGTGGAGCGCTGCGTAGAGGGAGGGGTGCTGGGGGGGGGGGGGGGAGCAGCTATTCAGTGGCAGCACTACTCATAAACTGAGGGGAGTGGAGCGGCGAGTCTGGACGTCCACTGCTCAGAGAGACCGCGATGCTGGCTGGTGAGCATAATCTTCAGGGGTCGGCCATTCACCCCCTGGTTGTGGTAGAGTATCAGCATACGGGGCTGCTCTGTCTCCCCGATACTTCAGTTTAAAATCTTGTGATAGTCTTCTTTCATCTGGTGCCATCTCGGTTGCCCTTTCCAGAAATTTAACTTCTAGGCTGACTGTGTCAGTCAGCTGGTGCGGGCCTTCTGCTGCTGCTGCTGCTGCTGCTGCTGTAGAACACTGGCAACGTCTGCCAGGTGTTGGGGCAAGGTAAGCAGCATAGCTGCTGGTCCTGCGTAGACCTCTGAGTTGTTTTGTTTCCCTAACTCCTTGGATTGCCCTCAGGGAGCGCCTCTGGCTAGGGAGGCGCTCTATGTGGCGTCATCGACTCTGTGGGAGTTTGTCTACTCCCGCAGGAGGTCGGGCCAACGTGTAGTCGGCCTGTGGTGGGCCTGGCGACCCAGCCCGCGAATCAGGCGGCTGCCAGAGTGTTCTGCAGCGTTGTAGAACACTCTGGCGATGTGCCGGAAGCGGTCCCGCGGTAGGGGGACGCCTGCTTCCTCGTGCAGTAGCCTCGTTGGGTAGCGGGGCGGCTTACGGAGGGCAAGGCGCAGCGCCCTGTTTTGGACGCGCTGAAGCACCGCGATGTGAGTTGCGGCGGCGTTGCCCCACGCCACAGCAGCATACTGTAGTATCGTCCGTACCAGGGCCAGATACAGAGTGAGGCCGTGTCGTGGCGGGAGTGTGGAGGAAGCGTTGAGCAGTGGGTACAGCGCACGAAGACGCCCCACTACTCGCCCCCTGACGTCACGGACGTGGGGGGCCACGTCAGGTGCCGATCGAGCGCCACGCCGAGGTATTTGCCTGTTCGCGACCATGGGATGGGGTCTCCCATGATCGTGACTGGCTGTAGGTTCGGAGGCAGCTTTTTCCTGGTAAAGACAATGGCCTGACTCTTTGCGGCGTTAAATTTTAGTCTCCATTTGGTGGACCGTGCACCCAGGACGTCACATCCGAGCTGGAGGCGACGGTGCATCTCGGCCGAGTTCGTGCTGCGGGTGAACAGCGCTGTGTCGTCAGCATAAAGTGCTAACTCCACGCGTGCCACCCGCGGAGCGTCGGCTGTGTAGAGGGAATATACAGCAGGGGGCCGAGTACCGACCCCTGTGGCACTCCCGCGCGGACCTGTCTATCTGTGGAGATGCCTCCGTCTGCTCGGACGTGGAACGTTCTTGCCGAGAGATAGGAGCGCAGCAGGACCGGGTGTGACGTCGGTACCCCGTGTGCAAAGAGTTTGTACACGAGGCCGTCGTGCCACACGCAGTCGAAGGGCTTCGAGACGTCGAGAAGCACCGCCCCGAGGTACTCCCGCGTCTCCAGCGCTCGCATCGCCTGTTCCACCAGGCGCAGCAGCTGTTGGCTGGTATAATGGCCGCTCCGAAACCCAAATTGCTCCTCCGGGATGAGTTGCTGCTCGGTGGCGTGGCGGAGCAGCCACCCCACGTACGGCCGCTCAAATACTTTTGAGAGGGACGGGAGCAAGCTGATCGGCCGGTAGTTCGCTGCCTGGCGGGGTCCTTCCCGCTCTTTGGTATGGCAACCACTTCCGCGTGTTTCCACGCGGAAGGGAACGTACCAGTGCGGAGAATGCTGTTGAACATGTCCGCCAGTGTATGGTGTACCTCCGGTGGCAGCATCTTCAGCAGACAGTTTGTGACGCCGTCCGAGCCACCCGCCTTCTTGGGATTGAGGCGACGGAGCTGCAGGTCGACTTCCTCCGCCGATATCTCCTCGATCTCGTCGTCGTCGGCCCGCGCGGCGAGGAAGACCGGCACGCGGTCCTCCACCATGCGGACGTGGTCGACGTCGACGACGCCCTCGGCGGGTTGGAAATTTTCTGCGAATGTGTCAGCGAGGACACCCGCCTTTGCATCTGGCTCGCAGACGACGTTTCCACCCACTTGGAGGGGCGGAACGCGCTGGTGTCTCCGAAGGAAGCGCTTGGCGGTCCGCCATGCGCTGCCGTCCGTTGTCGTGAGGGTGGCTACAAGGCCCGCCCAGTCGCGGTTTCTGTGTTCTTCCATGGCTGCCCGAATCTCGCGCCGCGCCCTGTTGAGGCGGCGTTTCGTTTCCGGCAGCCGCGTGAGCTGCCACTCCCGAAAGAGGCGATTCTTGTCAGTGATCGCCTCCAGGATGTGCGGCGGGAGTTGGCGCGACATCTCGCGCGGCCGTCCTGGCCGCCTGGGGGTGGCCACCTCTGCGGCCGCGAGTGTGTGGCGCGTGAAGAAGTTCAGTGCCCCGTCGGCACCTTCCACGTACGGGTCAGGCGCTCCCTAGAGGCGGTCTAAGACTTCCGCTCGGAAGCGCGCCTCGTCGATGCCGCGGAAGTTGCGGCGGGCGGCCGGCAAGGACGCGCCGATGACGTCCATGTCGAAGACTACCGGGAGGTGGTCGGACGACAGGGCGCTACGGACGGTGGCAGATGTGAAGTGCCCGACACCTTTCAGTACCGCGATGTCGAGCACGTCAGACCGGCCTCGGTGGGGAAATACGGTATGATCGTAGGGCCCCAGTACGATCGCGCCATGCCGTTGCGTGGCGCGGAGGAGGCGGCGGCCACTGGTGTTGGTGATGCGGGAGTTCCATTGCGTGTGCTTGGCGTTAAGGTCGCCCGCAATGAAAATCTTCCTGGGCAACGCCAGTAGGACATTGAAGTCAGCCTCCTGGAGCAGTCCCCTCGGCGGCCTGTAGGCCGCAACGAAGGTGATGACCCCTGCCGTAGTGGTAACAGCCACCCCAGTGGCTTCCACCGCGGCGAGGGGCGGAAGCTGGACTCCATGGAGTTTTAGGGAGGCCTCGATGTAGATGGCTGTCCCTCCGCCATGGGTCAGCCTGTCGGTGCGGTAGCACCGATAGTTGGCCACCTTTACATGCACCCAAGGCTTCAGGAAGGTCGCGCACACGAGGCAAACATCTATTGTCTCGTCGCGCAAGAACTCCCTGAATTCCCCTTGCTGTGGGAGCAAACTGTTCGCGTTAAACGCGCAGACGGTGAGGCCGTGGACGTGGTGATTATCCATGGCGGGGTTGGGGAACTACGCCGACCTGGAGGGCCGCCGTGACCGCGGTGACGAGCACCGGGAGTTGCTCTAGCACCTCGCTCAACGATCGCAGAAGCGATCGGAGCTCAGCTGCTTCTGGTGCAGTGGAGGCGTCGGGGTCCGCTGGGGCGACCTCCGCCACAGGGGCGGCTGACCGGGGCCTTTCTGGTGGCGTTGACTGACGTGGTGCGACAGTATCCGGCTGCAGCCGTGGCGCAGCGCGAGCTGCTTGCCGCTGCCACGGCGGAGTGTCGGTGGCACGCCCCGCGCGCCGGCGACGCCTGCGCGGGCGGGCAACCCGCGCGTCAGGCGCGGCCACGGGGTCTGCCGCCCTCTCGGGCGAAGCCGTGGGCGGCGCAGTCGGCTGCTGACTCTCTCCGACGTGGTGGTCGGAGCGCTGCGAGGGGGCAGGTAGCCCGCTCTTGGTGGCGGCAGCGAAGTTGGTGGTAGAGTGCACCTTTCGAGAAGGAGCACCTTTGCCTCGCTGCTGGTTCCGGCCCCTCTGGAAGGCCGTGCAGCCTCTGTAGCAGGCGACGTGCTGCCCGCCGCAGTTGCAGCAGGACGGTTTGTCCTCGCGGGGGAGGCCGCAAGATCGCCTCTCATGCTGTCCCGCGCACTTGACACAGCGGGGGGGCATGGAGCAGTATCTTGAGACATGGTCCAGCCGCTGGCATGAGAAACACTGGGCCCTTTTGCCTTTGGCCCTGAGCGGTTCGACCTCGACCTTGACACGGCCGACCCGCTGTACCTGAAAGATCTTCCGATTTTCCAGGCTGTCGACAAGGACAACCTGGTACAACGGCATGTCTCGGTGAGTCCTGGGAGACTTTATCAGGCCCGTGGACCTGATGCCGAAACCCATGTCTTCTAGCTCCTCACGGAGGTAGTCCGCACCAAACTTGAGGGGAAGGTGGCGGAATACCACCTTCACGAGTTTGAGCGGCTCAGAGGGGTGAGTGTAGCAATGGAGGCCGTCCTTGCAGATGGCGTCCATAACCGCACGATATTCCTCATGCGTCGCGACCGTGACCTTGTAGAGGTCGCGGCCGGCAGCCTTGAGGGTGGTTGACGCGGCCACCCTGACGAGCTTTTGCTCGAAATCTTTGTACGCGCCGTCCCATTGGACGACGATAGGCGGTGGGGGCGGCGGCTTCCTCTGTGGCGGCACCAGAGGCGCCTCGTCGTCCTCCATCTCGTCAGCGTTCGCCCCTGCGAACGCGTTTGTGGTCTGCAGCGGCTGCGGTGGCTGCAGTGCGGGAGCCCTGGCGGTGTGCCTCCTAGGTGGGGCAACAAAGCCGTCCCCATCAGGCTGCCTGGAGGCAGCATCTGTCGCAGTGGGCTGCTGTGTCCTCTTCGGGTGTAGTGCCTTGGCGGCACTTTGTGGAGTACTAGCTCCAGCCCTCCCAACCGCTACAGCGGCAGCGCGGGAGGCTCTGGGTGCCTTCTTCCTCAGCCTTGCGGAGTCAGAGGTCGAGGAGTGCGTGTCCGAGTCGTCTTGTGTCGTAGCCCGGCGCTTCCTGGGCGCGCGGGCGTCGTCATAGTCTGCATCGCGACTCTCTGCCTCGGCAACGTTCGCGTCCGGGGGGTCGATGGCCTCTATCTCGGTAGCCTCGTGTGCTGTCTTTGCGCTCGTCCAGACCGCAGGGGTGTCCCCAGCGCAGGACGGCGCGTCTAGTAGCGAGACAAGGGGTTCTTCTTGTGACATCGGGGCCAGTGGGGCAACCGGGGGAGCATCGACCTCTTGGGTGGTCGAGTCCAGCGGCGCAACTCCCTTCGAGGCCGCCGTCGCCGGGACCGCAAATTCTTGCAGTGCGACCGGCGAGGCTCTCGGTGGCTCGCCCGATTCTTGCTGCCCTGAGCTCGGTAGTGCAGCGGCCTTCCGGATGTTACAGAAGGTCATTATGGCCGCCTCGTCGTCATCTCGACCGGGGTAAGAGCCCCCGTGAGCGAGCTTGTTCATCAGAATGAACGCTCAGTCACAGTGGTTCGAGTCAGCAGTGGGCAGGTATGCCTGGTCAGCGTCACTGGTCGTTAGTCGGTCCATCGGGCAGCTGTGTGGCACGTAGGGAAGAATGGTCGTCTCTACTCTAGTGACAGCGGACTTGTCCCACGTGAAGGGGCTCCTGGATCACGTCGTGCCCTAACGGTCCCTAGGCGCGGCACAAATCGATTACTGAATCGATTTGATTCGCAGCCAATAACGAGGTGTGCACGACAATTTCGCCGCTGACGCCCTCGCAAGCGAGTAGTCAGCAGTGGAGGTTCGCGGCAGCTTCCGTAACGCACTCGCCAGTGACTGCGTGCCTTAACAAAGGCGCGCGGACAAAGACGCGCGGGAACAAAAGCGCCGGCGAGACAAAGCGGAGCGGTGAGCCAGAGCTACCTCTCGCTACGGCGGCTCAGCGCGGTCTCGCGTGCGTGCGTGCTTCGCTTCGCTTCGCTTCTTCCTTACGAGCTGTCCTTTGCTCGCGTAGGTGCAGGGTAAACAATGTTTTGTTGTTCCTGCTATTCCTGTGGTTTTGGTTATGGATCCTGACTTATTGGTTCGGCCTATGGGGATGCAGTTGCATCCTGCCTGCTGAGGGTTGTTAGTCCCTCAGTAGGTCAGGCCAACGTGTGGTTGGCCTGTGGTGTATGTTTTGACCAAGGTCCTGTATGAGCCGGTTTTCTGAATTCTCGGCCTTCCTGTAGAACAGTCGTGCAGACTGACTGAAGCAGTTCCGCAATTGCAGGATGCCGGTCTGTTCATGTAGCAGAGTGGAGGAGTATCTTCTTGGAAGGCGCAGGGCGAGCTTTAGGGCTCTGTTCTGCACCCTCTGCAGCGTGCCTGTATGAGTGTCGGCTGCCATGCCCCACACCACGGCTGCATACTCTAGCACTGGTCTGACCAGCGCTAGGTACAGGGTGATGCCGTGCTGGGGTGCCAACGTCGACGTGGGGTTAAGCAGGGGGTACAGGGTGTGAAGTCGCCCTATAGCCCTGCTCCTAACGTCCTGGACGTGTGGTCTCCAGGTAAGCCTCTGGTCGAGTGTGACCCCGAGGTATTTGCCGGTTTTACTCCACGGCACGGGGCTTCCCGTGATACTAACTGGCGGTAAATCGGGAGGCAGAAGTCTTCTAGTGAATACTACTGCCTGGCTCTTTGCGGCGTTCGGCTTGAGCCACCACTTGGTTGACCATGCGCCCAGGGTGTCGCAGCCAATCTGGAGGAGGCGTCGCATTTCCCTCACGTTCATGCTCCGCACGAATAGCGCGGTGTCGTCAGCGTAGAGCGCTAACTTCACTGGCGCAACTCGTGGGGCATCTGCGGTGAAAATGGAGTACAGCAGGGGGCCAAGGACGGACTCCTGTGGTACTCCTGCTCGTATCGGCCTGTGGGTCGAGGTGCCATCATCTAGTCAGACGTGGAAGGTCCAGTCGGCCAGGTAGGAGCGGATGAGGACTCCATGTGATGTCGGTACCCTGTGCACAAAGAGTTTGTACATGAGGCCGTTGTGCCACACAGAGTCGAAGGCTCTGGATATGTCAAGGAACACCGCCCCAAGGTATTCCCTGGTCTCCAGGGCGCGCATGACTTCTTCCACCAGCCGCAGAAGCTGGTGGGTGGTGGAATGACCACTCCTGAATCCGAACTGTTCATCCGGGATGATGCCCTCGACCGTCACATGCCAGAGCAGCCTCTTGGCGTACAGACGCTCGAACGCCTTGGAGAGGGACGGGAGAAGGCTGATTGGCCTGTAGTTTTCAGCCTGCCGGGCGTCCTTATTCGCTTTGGGTATGGGTACCACCTCCGCGTGTTCCACTCGGAGGGGTAGATCCCAGAGCGGAGGACCTGGTTGAAGATGCCTGTAAGGAGCTGGTAGGCCCCTTCCGGCAAATTCTTCAGCAGGTGGTTGTTGACGCCTTCGGCGCCTCCCGCCCTTTTGGCGTTGAGCGTCTGTATCTGTTCTGCCACTTCCTCCTCTGAGATGGGGTCGATCCTGTCCCCTTCTTCTCTCGCTGCTAGGAAGATGGGGAGCTCTTCCTCCACTCTGCCAATGTGGGCCACATCGAGATTGTCATCCACTGGGGTGAACGACGACTTGAAGTGGTCGGCCATCAATCCTGCTTCCCCATCTGGACTGCAGACGACCATCTGCCCAGCCTGCAGCGGTGGGACTCGCTGCCGCCGGCGCAGGAAGGACTTGACGACTCGCCAAGCACTGCCGGCCTGCGTGTTGAGGGTGGCGACTAGGTCGGCCCAGTCGCGGTTTCTATGTTCCTCAGCCGCCGCCTTGATCTCCCTCCTCATCCTGTTTAGGAGGCGTTTGGTGGCAGGTTGTCGCGTGAGTTGCCATTCACGGAACACTCTGTTCTTTTCCCGTATAGTCTCTCGTATGTGCAACGGGAGGCTATGGGCGAAATCCTTTGGCTGGCGCGGGGGAGGAGGTTATGCTTCTTCAGGTGCAAGTAGCAGCTGGCGGGTACCGTAGTACGTTGTCTACCCCCACTTCCGTGGGGTCTGGAACATCCAAAAGAAGTTGCAGGACGTTCTCCTGAAACCTCTCGCTGTCCGTTCGGTGGTAGTTCCTATGGTGGGGTGGGAGGGTGGCCCCCCTTACGTCGATGTCGTAGACCACTGGTAGGTGGTCTGACGACAGTGCACACCGGATGGTCAGTCATGTGGTTCCCAATGCCCTTAATAAGGGCGATATCGAGAACATCTGACTGCCCTCGGTGTGGATAGATGGTGTAGTCCTGGGGTCCGAGCGCGATGGCGCCGTTGCTGAGGGCGGCACGGAGGAGTCGACGACCACTGACGTTGGTAAGACGGGAATTCCACTCCGTGTGCTTAGCGTTACAGTCGCCAGCCAGGAAAACCCGTCCCCCAATCGTCAGTAGCGTGTCAAAGTCTGCCTCCAAGAGATTACCGCGTGGCGGCCTGTAGGCAGCCACGAAGGTGATCTGTCCCACCGTGGAGGAGACATTGACCCCTGTGGCTTCAAGGGTTGCCAGGGCTGGGAGATGGACCTGGTGGTGTCGTAGGGAGGTCCTGATACAGATGGCAGTTCCTCCTCCGGCGGTTGGTCTGTCGTGGCGGTAGCAGGCATAGTTCGCTACCTTTACATGGACTCCTGGTTTCAGGTGAGTCTCGCACACTAGACACAGGTCGACTGCCTCGTCGTGTATAAATTGGCGAAACTCACCTGCTGTTTTACCAGTCCGTTTGCATTGAATACGCATACTGATAGACCATGGATCTACTGTCTATCCATAGTGAGCTGCTGAGGGAACAGTGATGGCCTGGAGAGCCCCCGTCACTGCCGTGACGAGCACTGGCAGTTGGGTCAGTAGAGTGTTGAGTGAGCGTAGTAGCTCACCCAAACTGATTGCATCGGTACCTGGAGAAGTGGCGGCTGCATGGGCGGGCGCCGAGGCGGCGGCTACGGTTTGTGGCTGCGACGCCACTACCGGTCGCCGCATGGGGCGTTCCGCACTTTGCAGTGGGTTGCTGGTGGTGGGGGGGGCACTTGGGGGTGTCCACACACTGAGTTGTTGGACAAGGGCATGTCCAGCGTTCCTGAGTCTTCTGTGGCTGTGAGGTTGGTCTCCGCATTTTGGTGTTGGGGTGGAGACTTCTGTGCTTGCTGTCGCGATGGGGTGGCAGTGGGCCCCCTGGCAGCGGCAGCATAGTTTGTGCCTGGCTGTACTTCGCGCGAGGGGGGGCTTTTTGCCTTGGGGTCTGCATGTGTGCTTAAATATAGTGCAGCCCCTGTTGCTCGCCACATGTGGCTCGCCGCAGTTGCAGCACTGCGGGGGTTCTTCCCTCTTTTTTGCGCAGTCCCGGCTTTGGTGTTCTCCCGCGCACTTAACGCAGCGGGATGGCATACTGCAATAGTATGCGACATGATCCAGGCCCTGGCATGAATAGCACTGGGCCCTTCTTCGTTTTGCGCGTAGTGGCTCGACCGCCACTGTCACCCGCACTACCCTCTCTACCTGGAATATTTTCCTGTTGTCCAGGTTGTCAGGGAGGATAGCCAGGAACAACGGCATGTCGCGCTTGGTCCGCGGTGACTTCATCAGAGTCACCGAGCTGACTGGGTAGCCCATTGCTACTAGTTCTTCTTTGAGGTGATCTGTCGCCATCTTCATTGGCAGATGGCGAAGGACCACCTTTAGTTGTTTCTGGGGGTCGGCATTGTGGGTAAAGCATTTCAGCTTCTCCTGCTCGACGACTTTCATGGCTCGACGGTAGTCGTCTATCGAGCGGACAGTTGTTTTCAACAGATCATGTCCCTGGGTCTTAACTGCTAGGGAGAGGACGTCTTTAAACAGCTGTAGGAAGGAGTTGTAGTCCTCCTCACACTGCATAGTGATCGTAGGCGGTGCAGGCGCACGTTTTATGGGCGCCTGCCCCGTCTCCATGTCCTCGTTGTTGTCTTGGACGGCAGCGAAGGAGTTAGTCGTCTGCAGCGGCGCCACGGTTTCGAGCATCTTTGCCCGAGCCGTGTGCCTCCGCTTGGGGACGACAAACTCCCCCTCTTCTTCTTGGGCGGCCTCCTCATCTGTGGCGCCCTCTGACGCGTGTTGTTTCTTCTTCTGGAGCAGCCTGTGGAGAGAAGAAGGCGCGCTAGCTGGTGGTTCGTCCTCGTCCGTCGTCGCTGGCCTCTTGCGAGACGGCAGCGCGACGTCCATTGCTTCTTCATGTAGAATAAGCTGTTCCAGGTTCGCTTCTGGAATTGTTGTACCCTTTTGTGCTGCAGACGGCAGGTCAGCAGCCTCTTGATTGGTCTGGACTGGAGGGGCAGCCAGCAGAACATAGGTTGCTTGGGAAACCAAGCCTGGTGGCACTGCTCCCTTCAGGGCCGCCTCTGGCAGGGCAGTGTCCCCTTGTTTGGACACGCCTGGCGGGGCTCCTGTCGGTACACAGACCTCATCTCTGGCTGCGCCTGGCGACGCAGCGGCAAGTTCGAATTTTAGGAAGAGTTCGTAAGCCTTCTCTGCAGTCTCCCTTTCAGAGGCTGTGGTGGCTTTGGCCATACGGTTCATTATGGCAAACAGTTGTAACCCGGTTAACGGGATATATCCTGGAGGCGCAGCGGAGGGCACGACTGTGGTCGTGGCCTCGGTTGCCACAATTGGTGGTGCGGGTGCTGCCGCCGCCTGAGCGTGCTCAGGCAGGGCGGCAGCCGGCGCGCCAGTTGTTTGTGTTTCCATGATGAGGAAGGCAGAAGAGGAAGAGACAGAGTCTAGACGAGTGACCGCGGACTGGTCCCACATGAAGGGGATCCTGGCTCACAGCGTGCCCTATCGGTCCCTAAGCGCAATACAAATTGATTTGTATCGCAGCTGAAATAACGTAGAACACGTCAATATTGCTGCTAGCGCACTCGCGAGCGAGTCGTTAGCTGAAGCAGTTCGCTGTTGGTTCCGCCACGTGGCCGCCGTCGACCAGCGTGCCTTCACAAAGGCGCGGTGACAAAGGCGCACGAGGACAAAAGGCGCGAGCGAGACAATGCGCAGCGAAGAGCCCGAGCAACCTGACGATACGGCGGCTCAGCGCAGACTCGTGCGTGCGTGCCGTACCGTGTGACTCACGTGCAATTCCCTGCACGATTTAAAGCAGGTTAAGCAGGTCAACTGCTGTTCCTGCGTCTTGGATTCTCTAGATAGATGTGGTCCTCAATTTGTTGTAGGTCTTCTCGTATTCACAAATGTTGGTCGTCCTCTCTGGCTGCATGGAATTATTCCAGCAACCGGTCCGGCCATCTGGTCGCTGGACGCCAGTGGAGTTGGTTTCCCAGTCCACTGACCAGCGGGTTCCTGGACGTCCTCGCCGACTCGTAGAAGTTCCGTGCGAGCGCGCGGAAGCGGCGCTGTAGCATCGGAACTCCCGCGATGTCGTGAAGCATACGGGTGTCGTAGTCCCTCGGTAGGTGGAGCGCCAGCCGAAAGGCTTTGTTCTGCACTCGTTGCAGCGTCTGGACGTGTGTGTCGGCGGCATTTCCCCACACCACGGCCGCGTACTCCAGCACTGGCCTGATTAGTGCTAGGTAGAGCGTGAGGCCGCAGTGGGGGGCAGTGTCGTCGTGGGGTTGAGGAGGGGGTAGAGCGAGCGCATCCGTCCAAGCGCCCGGCCCCTCAGCTCCCTCATGTGTGGACCCCGGTCAGGCGTCGATCCAAAGTGACGCCGAGGTACTTTCCAGTACGCGACCACGGGATGAGGCCTCCCATGATCCGCACTTGCGGCAGCGCGTCGGGTATGCGGCGGCGAGTAAACACCACCGCCTGGCTCTTCCCGGCTTTGAACTTGAGCCGCCATTTGGTGGTCCAGGCTCCAATCTCATTGCAGGCGAGCTGCAGGCGGCGGCGCATCAACTGCGCGCTCATGCTGCGCGTGTACAGCGCGGTGTCATCGGCGTAGAGCGCCAGATGAACCCTCGGCGTCGTCTTCGGGACGTCGGCAGTGAAGAGAGAGTACAGCAGGGGGCCAAGGACGGACCCCTGCGGCACTCCAGCACGTATGTGGCGCGCCGTTGACACGCCACCGTCTGCACGCACATGGAACGTGCGCCCTCGCAGGTAGGACTGGAGAAGGCGGACGTGCGTCACGGGTACCCCCTGAACCAGCAGCTTATACAGGAGGCCGTCGTGCCACACGCTATCGAAGGCCTTGGAGACGACGAGGAGTACCGCCCCTCGCCCTCCTCGCCTGCTCCACCAGTCGCAGTAGTTGGTGCTGTGTCGAATGCCCACTGCGAAAGCCAAACTGCTCGTCAGGAAGCAGGCATTCTTCTCTGACATGGCGCTGTAGCCGTTTGGCGAGTATCCTCTCGAAGGTCTTCGAGAGGGATGGCAGTAGGCTTATTGGGCGATAGTTCTGCGCCAGCCTGGGGTCCTTGCCAGCCTTCGGAATGGCGACTACCTCAGGGTGTTTCCACCCATCGGGGTAGGCGCGTGTGCGAAGGATGGCGTTGAAGATCGCTGTGACGATACGCACTGCTTCCGGTGGCAGCTTCTTCAGCAGTGCGTTGTCGATCTTGTCGCAACCCCCCGCCTTCCTGGGCTGTAGGAAGTCGAGGTGGTGTTGCACTTCCTCTGCAGTGGTTGGTTCGATGACGTCGTCCGCCTCCTGATGGGTCAGGTACAGCGGAAGACGCTCTTGCACCTCCTGGATGGTCTCTTCGTCGACCACATCGTCCACAGTGGAGAAGTTCTCGGCGAAGGTGTCCGCGAGCACGCTGGCCTTCATGTCCGGCTCTGCGGCGACTTCGCGGCCAAGTTGAAGCGGCGGGATGCGCTGCCCCTTGCGCAGAAAGCTCCTGGTCGTGGCCCAGGCGCTTCCGTCATCGATCCTGAGCGTGGATATTTTGCCAGCCCAGTCCCGATTACGGTGGTGGCCGACGGCCGCCGAAATCTCCCGGCGCAGGCGGTTTAGCAGCCGCTTGGTGGCGGGGTTTCTCGTGATCTGCCACTCACGAAAAACCCGGTCCTCCTCTCTGATCAGCGCCAAGATGTCCGGCGGAAGCTGTTTGGAGTTGTCCTTCGGCTTCCGCGGTCCTCGCGGCGCTGCTGCATCTGCCGCCGCAAGTGTGTAGTGGGTGAATGCTGCTAGTGCTGCATCCACCCCCTCCTCGTCAGGGTCAGGTGTGGCTGCGACCGTCTCCGCCAGGTGCTGCTGGAAGTGCGCCCAGTCGGTGTTGAGGCGGGCGCTGCGGTGCTCAGGAGGCGCCGTACCGTCTGTGTCCAGGTCGAAGATCACTGGCAGGTGATCGGAGAATAGCGCACAGCGAGTGCTCGCTATCGCGTTGTGTGCTGCCCCTTTCACAATCGCGATGTCGAGCACGTCGGGACGGCCGCGCGTCGGGTAGTGCGTCGGGTCGAAGGGACCCAGCACCACGGCGTCATGGTCGTTAACGACCCTGAGAAGCCGTCTGCCGCTGATGGTGGTGACCCTGGAGTTCCACTCCGGGTGTTTAGCATTGAGATCGCCGCCGATGAACAGGTTCCCGCGCATCGACAGCAGCGTCTCGATGTCCCCGGAGTGGAGGTGTCCTGACGACTTCCGGTAGGCCGCCACGAATGTTACGTGGCTCACGGAGGTGGTGCGTGCGTGCCGCTGCAGCATCTTAATCGAGGCTCTTGGGCACCTCGGTGTTTGAGAAGTGTTTGTATTGCTGCATTTCCTTCTGACATTGTTGCTGGGTTGAGAGATTCAGTGGTAGTGTGGTCGATTTTGGTGTATTAGCTGCTGCTTTTATATCTACATTTACTGCAAGTGGCAGCGGTCTGTTTGGAATCATTGATTGCTGAAGTGCGTTTTTTTTAATTTCTTTTATTAATATATAAAGATGGAGTAGTAGGAGTATATTTGATAGATAGATTGGGATAGTTAGAGATATGCATACATTTATATGTAGTTATATTAGGTGTGAGCTATTGGGATGAAACTTAAGAGCCAGTGATGATGATGACGCTTGTCCTAACGACAATTTTGCGCTGTGGAAGGCTGGTGGACACAGACAGCCTGGTGTTGATGGGGATGAGTTATCGATATGTTGATGGTGCATGACAACTTACATACTATGGTGCTATGGGAGTGTTCTTAATTCTAGTGATGATGGGGAGGAGTGGTGCCCTTTACAATTTTGCTTCTGAGACAGACGTGTGGGCGTTCGACCGTCCGGTTTGTGGGGCCTGGATTTTATTATTTGCATGTGCGTTCTTATTTACTAAGTTGGTATGGGTGCGTCCTTAAATCTAGGGATGTGATTTGGGGGGGGGGGGGGGGGTGGTTGCTTAGATGCTAGTCTGTGGGGCCTGGGTCTTATCGCTAGTGGAGGGAACTGGGTTGGTGGCTTGTTACACTGGGAGTGAGCAGCTATGTTGATCGGCTGCATGGTAGCTAATCCTAAGGGAGGGGTGTTGTTGGTATCTGACGTGATTCCAGGGCTTATGAGTTGGTGGAGGAATTTGTGGTGTGATCGGATGCGTTTGTGGGTGGGCAGCCGGTTGGCTGGCTGCTTAGTATTTAATTCTAAGGGGGGGTTGGTTGTTTGGACAGGGTTGAGCTAGTTGAGTCTGGGTTATCTGTATTACCACATTCATACACTCATTCATACGGTGACTTGATGCCTCGTTTTTCATTCACGCAGGAGGTCCGGCCATCTGGTTGTGGCCAGTCTGTGGACCCGCTGTCCTAGTTGCTGGATGAGCGGGTGTGGCCTCCGTTCCTGGGTCTGGGACCGTACTTAGTCTCTTCCAGGGTCTCTCGGTATGTTTGCCAGTTAATCCCGCTGATGTTTATACCCCTGTGCTGCTTTTCTGTTCCGTGCAGGTCAATGTCAAACACGACAGGAACGTGGTCGGAGGACAGTGCGCAGAGTGGAGTGGTTGATGCATCTAACTGTAGACCCTTCACTACAGCGAAGTCTAAGACGTCTGGTTGCACTCTGTTTCTTGGGTAGATAGTGGGCTCAAAGGGGGCGATCACGTTGGCGTTGTTTCGGATCACAGTTCTGTGGAGTCTTCTTCCACTCACGTTTGTTAGGCGACTGTTCCAGCTGACGTGCTTCGCGTTAAAATCTCCCGCGAGGAACACATTCCCCGGGATCGTGAGGAGCTCGTCGAAGTCCTGCGGGTCAAGGTTTCCTGCGGGTGGTCTGTATAGCGATATAAAGTTTATTGTCCCTCGAGTTGTCTTGACAGCTACTCCGGTGGCTTCTGTTGTTGTCAGTTGCGGAAGGTTGATGGGGTGTTGTTGTAGTGATGTTCTCACGTACAATGCGGTTCCCCCTCCAGCAGTCTGCCTGTCGGTGCGATAGCAATTGAAGTTTGCCGCCCTAACGTTGATTCCAGGTTTCAGGCTGGTTTCCTGCACTAGGCAGATGTTCACTCTCTCCTCGTGCAGAAATTGCCTGAATTCCCCCTGCTGGTCAAACAGCTTGCGCCCAGCATTCCAGGCGACGACGGTTAGTCTTTGACGTTGTGCAGCCATTATATTCTGTTGGGAGCATTGGTCATCGCCCCTAGGGCGGCTTGAACTGCGGTGTTCACCTGGCTGGCTATGTTCCTGGTCATAACCTCCATGGCGGATGCAACTGCGGCTGCAACTGCTTCTTTGAGCATGCGCATGGTGACTGGGCTGTTGTCTTCTGACGGTGTCGGTTGAACTGTTGTCTGCATGTGGGTTGCCTTAGTTGTCGTCGGGGGAGGTGGCGCAGGTCGGTGCGGGATGTTTCGTTGCCGGGTCTCTCTCGTTGCTGCGTTGGCGTATGTGACTCCTGGTCGCCGGTTTGCTGGTGGGCGCCGTTGCCTGGCAATGTGAGCCTTTACGACTTCACACCCCATGTAGTTTGCGGGGTGTTGCTTGTGACAGCGGGCACATGTGGGCGGCGCGTCTTTTTCCTTTTGGCATTCTGTGGCTGGGTGGTTTCCTGCACACTTGGGGCATTTTACCTGCATTGTGCAGTGCCTGGCTATATGGTCCAGGCCTTGGCATCTGTAGCACCTGCGCGGACCCTTCCGTCTTCTTGGTTTCTCCATGGTGACGCCAGTATTGGCAAGAGAGGTGAGGTTTCGTAGACGTCTGTTGTCAGGAGTGTCAGCTGCCACAATCTCCAGTAGTGGCGTATCTTCCCCAGTCTTGGGTGACTTGACTCGCGTGATGGAGCGAGTAGTGATCTGAATCTTCTCCAGTTCTGCTTTAACCTTAGCGATAGATGTTCGGACTGGTAGGCCCCCCATGACAAGGTTTATGGGGCTGTCTTTGACTGTGGAATACGTGTAGTAGCCCCAGTTCCTTTTCTTCAGTTCTTTGGTCGTCTTTTCGAAGTCTTCGAGTGTCTGGATGTGTAGTCGGTATACGTCCTTCCCAGCTGTTTTAAACTGGAAGGGCGATGTTGCGACTGCTCTGATGGCTTCTAACAGTTCATCATACATCTCTTCGCATTGTATGATGATTGGAGGGAGTTTCGTGCTTGGCCTCAGGGCTGGGAACGGTTGGTCTCTTCCGTCGACGGTTTCTAGTGCCTGGAATGCATTTGCTGTGGCTGCCGGTGCGACGGTTTGCAGGTGTCTAGGTGGCACTGTGTGGGTGGCCCTTATGAAGCCGTCCTCATCTGTGGTGCCTCTTGCACGTTTGTCCCTAGTTGTGGGGGCGGTGGAGGTGGAGGCGGTTGGAGAGTCGGCATTCTTCCTCTTCCTTGACTCCTCCTCGAAGTCCATCTGCTGCTGGGGTTCTGGATCTTCGGGCGCTGATGCTGCATCGGTTGTCCTTGTGGTAGCAGGCGCTGCTGCAGGCGTGAGGTCGGCTGCTGTGGTTTGCGGCATGTCTCTTGGACTGCCGCGGCTGGTAGACCTCCTGCTTGCGGTTGTGGATGCTGCGTCTCTCGGCGCCACCTGGAATTCCGCCTGGTCTTCCAGGTAGTCGCGGGAAGAAGGTGGCGGTGGCCCTTCGCGGGAATTTGGCGTTGGTGTTCGTGTGTCCCTACTCATTTTCGGGGCGTGTCAGGAGAAAGATGACAGATTGCTAAACGAGTAAGCGCGGACTTGTCCCACACGAAGGGGGCCCTGACTCACGAAATGGTCTAGCGGTCCCTAGGCGCAATAGCGATTGATTCTGATCAATCCCTATTGCAGGCCGGAAGAGAGTTTGTGTGCAGGCACACAGGAGCTGCGAGTCTGTTGACTCTTGTACGACAATTTTGCTTTTTCGTCTCCGCTGTAGCGGGTAGACGGTGTCTTCTGTTCGCGTGCTCTCGAAGTTCTCGGCGATCTTCGAGTCTTCTGGCGGCGAGCGTCTCGAAGTCGACCTTCGAGTATCCCGGCGGGAGATTCTTCTGCCTGCTAGGCCTGGAAGCTGCTAGTGAGCAGCAGTCACCGAAGTGACCGCTACCGCTGCTGGCTTGCTTCTGGTTTGCAGCAGCAGCAGCACACTCTAATTTCTTCCTCTGTCTTTAGAGGTTGTTTTCTGCGAAGGTTTTTGTCCCGTTGGGACATTTCCTTCAATTTTTTGGTGAGTTTTTGGATGTGCTTGTCTTTCGATTTTTCTATTCTTTAGAGTATCGTGTGTTTCTTTTCTGTCACTTCAGTAGTGACGGTTTTTTTACGGGACGAGTAATGCTTTTGGTCTTTTGTATCGGTCTGGTACGTTGTGGTACCGACCAAGTGAGTTTATTAGATCGTTTGGCGATCTTTCCGCGTTGGCGTAAAACTGCTCCGCCAGGGTACGGAATCGCGTGTTTAATTTTACAATGTCTGCCGCTATGTGGAGGTCTTCCGTCGGGAAGCGCGGCAGTGTGTGTAGGGCTCTTCTGAGCGCTCTGTTTTGAATTTTTTGTAGCCGTTCTACCGTCGATCTAGCAGCGTAACCCCAGCGCCTGGCGGCGGGGTACTTATACCCGCGTCTCGGCGCAGCGTCGGCGGCGGGGCGATGAGTGCCTCAGTGGTGGGGGGCGCGGCAGCCAATCAGCGCGCGGCGCTGGACCCCTACTGCGGCGTCGGCGCTTCGGATGCTGCGACTGGCGGTCGGCAGCGGAGACGTCCTCTCAGCACAACACCGTCGTGTGTCGTCGTCGTCGTGTGCGTGCGTGCTTTTTATTTTATTTTATTTTTTTTTTAACTTTTCATTCCCACACCTGAGAGGTAGTGGGCGGGCTACTGCAGAGCTTCTAGCTTTATTTAGCCTTAGTCTATGTAATTCTGTTTTGGCTCAATTTATTTTATTTTTGATCTAGGGTATAAGGGGGGGGGGGGGCTTGTATCTCCCAGTTGGGAATTTATTTGCAGGAACTTTTGGGGACAGCTCCGGTATTCACCTTACAGCCTAAGGAAAACCTGCAAAACCCGGCTGGAGCTGCTGGTTGTTTGCAACCTTCTGCCTTGATTTGGTTGAATGTATCTAGGCTTCCATTGCTTGATATACTCGTACTCCCTCGAGTATGGAGGTCGTCTCAGTGGCACGGCCGGCGTTGTACTGGGGCCATGTTCTTGTGTGTCGCCTAGTATTCGTCGTATTCCGACGTCTTCTACCCCTGGAGAGGGAGATCTCGGAATGAGAGGTTTGCTGCTCGTTGTGATCTTATGCATCTTCCATGGAGACCTAGTGGGCTCCATAGCTGCCATTTCGGTTTGCGTGCCGATGGACGCCGCATCCGCCGTCTCGGTTTGGGTGCCTCGATGGCGCTTGTACCGCTTGGACGACGTCTGGGTGCCCTCTTCGACACGCACGCAGGCTTCCGTGGGGATGGTTGGTGCGCCGTCTGTGGTCTGGCTGGCGCGGTTGATCACCATCCTCCTCTTCTTCTTGGTGTTGTCCTCCTTTTGCGTGGCCGCGGACGCGCTGCTATGTGCCGTCGGCACGTCACATTGCGTGTGGAGAGCCCATGCTTCCCTTAGCAGGAGGCAGGCAGCTTCCATCTCCGCGTGGAGGGCCATCCTGAAGCGTGACTCGGCTTCCTCCATCCACGCGTCGATGTTGCTCTCTCCGCTGCTACGTGCGGATAGGCATCCCTCCTGCTCGTGCGAGGGCCGCCCCCCCACCACCTCTGCCACTGGCGGGTGGAGGGGCCGGCCGCGCGTTGTGGCGGGGCGGGGCGCTGCTGCTTTGTTCGTCGGCTCTTGGGCTTCAGCGCTGGCGCGCTTCCACCTCCTCCTCCTCCTCCTCCTCCTCCTCCTTTTCTTCGTGGCGGTCAGCTTCTCGTTGCGGCAGTCTTCTGTGTAAATGCCCGGCATCCTCGCCAGCTGGCAACATGGTCGCCGCAACAGCGTGCACATGTTGGTTTGTCGTCTCCACACAAAGTGCACTCGCGGGTGTCGTGACCGCCACCGCATTTGGCGCACTTTGCTTCGAAGCGACAGTGCTTTGCCACGTGACCCTCCCTCTGACACTTGAAACACTGAGGTTTCGTGTCGAGGTCAGGCGGAAGTGGCTCGACCGAAACCTGCCAGGGTTGTTAACCCGCAGATTCCGACGTCTTTGCTGCCTTCTTGGCTGGAGTCAACTTGAGGCGACTCGACAGCCAGGATGAACAGTGGCGGCCTCTTCTTGTTCGTCCTGTTGTGCAGCTTAACTATGGCATCATAGTTATGGTGCAACAGGGCTTTACGCACCGCGTCGGTCGTCATGACCCATGGTAGCCCCCTTAGTAGGACTTTCAGCAGCGGTTTCTTCTTGTAAGTAGTGAGTGGCTCCGTGAGGTACGGTTTCAGCCTATCGCAGAGAATCTTTCGATCCTCCTGCGAGCGTGGCTGGATGGACAGTGCGGCTTCATTGTCCAACATCTGCACTTTTGGTTGGTAGCGCAGATCCATTGTCACCTCGTCGTATGTCTCCACCCAGTCTCGACCCGTGTAGCGTATGCACACAGGGAGAACTTGGGCGGTGGGTCGACAAGATGATGATGCTACCAACTCTTCTTCTGCGCGGGTAGTCGGTGCTACGGAGCAGCTGCGACGGTCTGAATAGACGCTGCGCTCGCTGCCGTCCGACCGGAGAAAGTCTGCGCGAGTTAGCATCTTAGCGGGTGAGTTGCGCTTCCCGCGTTTCCCTTTGCCCATGGCGAGTGCGGCGTCTCTTCACGACAATTTGCTTTGGAGCAACACGACAATGTTGCCGAGACGCGCGCACTCACCACGGAACCGCCCTCTCTTACTCTTCACGCGGCAGTTGCAGAGCGCCCGACAACACACACCCGCTCGCCACCGCTGATTAACTCGGAATGCGTGCGTGCTCCGACTCCGTTACTCATGTGCCTACCTGAGGCACGTGTGTGAGTAGGGTAAGCACTTGTGTGCTGTTCCTGCAGGACCTGAAAGAGATGTTTTTGAAAAGACTTCCTAACTGTTGTTGGGGTCCTCTCGGTGTTTATCTCGTGGGTCCTGGTGTTGTTGGGGGAAGGGTTATTCCCGCAACAGGTCCGGCCAACGGGTAGTTGGTCGATGGTGTTGCTGCTGGCCCAAGCCCCGAATGAGCCGATTGCGGGATTCACCCGCTTTTTGGTAAAACTGACGTGCTAGGACTCGGAATCGGTCCCGCAACGTCAGGATACCCGTGTCTTCATGGAGAAAGGTGGTTGGGTAGAACCTGGGAAGGCCCAGCGCAAGCTTGAGCGCCTTGTTTTGGACGCATTGTAGCGATCGTATCGAGGAGTCGGCGGCATTGCCCCACACCACGGCCGCGTACTCTAACACTGGACGTACCAGTGTCAGATACAGCGTGATGCCGTGACGGGAGGGCAATGTGGACTCCGGGTTTAGCAAGGGATAGAGTGCACGAAGCCGCCCTATCGCCTTGTTTCGGATCCACTGGATGTGTGGGGCCCAGGTGAGCCGCTGGTCTAGTCTCACTCCGAGGTAGGTAGCTGTTTTTGACCACGGGATGGGGCCTCCCGCGATGTGTAGGGCTTCTAGGTTTGGCGGCACTCTGCGCTTCGTGAACGCCACCGCCTGGCTCTTGCCAGCGTTAAATTTAAGGCGCCACATGGTGGCCCAAGCACCAAGCGCTTCACATCCTTGCTGGAGGCGACGCCCCATGGTATGCGCGTTCATGCTCCGGGTGAACAGAGCAGTGTCGTCCGCATAATGGGCCAACTCTACTCCGTTCACTCGCGGAGCGTCGGCGGTGAAGAGCGAGTAGAGTATGGGGCCTAGTACCGATCCCTGCGGTACGCCGGCACGTATGGGTCTGTTTGTGGACCTTCCCTGTTCTGCCCGGACGTGGAATGTCCTGCCAGATAAGTAGGACCTGAGAAGCACTCCGTGCGACGTCGGTACCCCGAGTACAAACAACTTGTAGACGAGGCCGTCATGCCACACGGAGTCGAAGGCGCGTGAGACGTCCAGGAATACCGCCCCAAGGTATTCCCTCGTCTCCAGCGCCCTCATAGCTGGTTCCACGAGGCGGAGCAGCTGGTGGGTCGTGGAGTGACCTCCACGAAAACCAAACTGTTCGTCTGGCAGTATGTCTTCCTGGTCCACGTGTTGTAGAAGTCGCCGCACGTAAAGTCTCTCGAAAACCTTCGAGAGACATGGGAGGAGGCTGATGGGTCTGTAGCTGGATGGCGACCGGGGGTCCTTGTCCTGCTTCGGGATGGCCACCACCTCGGCATGTTTCCACACCGAGGGGTAGACACCCGAGGCCAGGATTTCGTTAAAGACTGTGGCCAGGTATTGCTCGTACTCCTGAGGAAGATTCCTAAGGAGTGAGTTCGGGATGCCGTCGATGCCACCTGCCCTCCGGGCGTTGAGCGATCGGAGTTGCAGTGCGACTTCTTCGGCGGTGATGGGGTCTATGCTGTCACCCTCCTCTCGTGCGACGAGGAAGACTGGGAGACGTTCTTCCACTAGACGGACGTGGGCCACGTCGATGTCTTCTACCACGGGTCGGAAGTTTGCCTCGAAGGTGTCCGCTAGGACACTTGCCTTGGCGTCCGGCTCGCAGTAGTGGTCCTGACCGAGTTTCAGGGGAGGAATGCGCTGCCTGCGGCGCAGAAAACCTCTCACGACTCGCCATGCACTGCCGTCATCTGGGTCGAGGGACTCGACAAGGTCGGCCCATGCTTGGTTGCGGTGTTCGCGGACGGCCGCAGTGATGGCACGACGCATGCGGTTTACGCGGCGTTTCGTTCCTGGCTGTCGCGTTATTTGCCACTCACGGAAAAGATGGTTCTTCGCCACTATAAGCTCCCGTATTGCTTGCGGGAGGCGTCGCGACCTGTCTTGCGGCTGACGTGTGCGACCAGGTGTGGCAGTCTCTGCAGCTCGCAGGAGCGCCTGATTTAGGGAGGTGATGGCGGCTTCCGCCCCCACCTCCTCCGGATCAGGGGCATCTGTGAGGTACTCCCGTACCTCGGTTTGGAAGTGCTCGACGTTGATATTTTTGAAGGATGGACGACCGGCCCGCACCGCCGCGCCGACGACGTCTATGTCAAAGATCACCGGCAAGTGATCTGATGACAGAGCCGTCCTCGTCTCGGCAGTCGTAAACCGATCGACCCCCCCTCAGTATAGCAACGTCGAGAACGTCTGGTTGTCCGCGCACTGGGATGTGGGTTGGGTCGTAGGGCCCTAGAATGATGGCGCCGTGTCTGAGGGCGGCGCGTTCAAGTCGACGCCCGCTGACATTTGTGAGGCGGGAGTTCCAGTGGGCGGACTTTGCGTTAAAGTCCCCCCCGATGAACAGCCTCCCCTCCATGTCCAGTAGGGTGTCGAAATCGGCCTCTTGCAGAACACCCCGCGGCGGCCGGTATGCCGCCACGAAGGTGATCTTGCCGACAGACGTGTTGACGGTCACGCCAGTGGCTTCAATGTGCTCGAGTTGTGGCAGTTGAACTGGGTAGTGCCGCAAGGACGACCTAACATACGCCGCCGTTCCGCCGCCGTGGGTCGGCCGGTCAGTGCGGTAGCAGCTGTAGTTTGCGACCCTGACGTGCACACCGGGTTTTAGGAATGTTTCACAGACGAGGCAGATGTCTACTGCCTCGCTGTATAGAAATTCCCTAAATTCACCCTGCTGCGGTATAAGACTGTTTGCGTTAAAAACGCAAATAGTCAGGCCATGGGTATGGTCGTTATCCATGACTGGGGGGCTGGGCGATGGCCTGGAGGGCCGTCGCAGCTGCGGAGACTAGACTGGGTAGTTGTGTCATGTTTCTGTTTAATGTTTGCAGTAGCGTCTGCAGATCATCACTGATAGCGCTCGCGGCCGCGGGGGCGGGTGGCGCTGGGGCTGTACTAGGCTGGCACTGTTTTGCGACGGGTGTCTGCGCAGCAGGGCAGCCTGTCCATTTTCGGCGCGGGTCGGGGGGGGGCGGTGGGAGTAGCCCAGCAGCACTGGGTTCCGGCTGTGTGTTGGTAGATGGTTGCAGGTTGCGGGCGGGTAGGCGGCGTTCACCGCGAGGCGGGGCCTGCTGTTCAGCAGCCCGTCTCCCGGCAACGGACGCAAAACTGACTCCTGGCTGCACTTTTTTGGCAGCCTTGCCACGCTTGCGGGGTTTGAATGCGTTACAGCCCCTGTAGCTAGCAACATGCGGCTCACTGCAGTTGCAGCATTTGGGCTGTTCGTCGCGCTTTTTTGCGCAGTCACGGCTTTGGTGTGCACCTGCACACTTTACGCAACGCGCGGGCATGGTGCAGTTGTGTGCAACATGGTCTAGGCCTTGGCAGGAGTAACACTGGAGCCTCTTGCCTTTGGCCTTGAGTAGTTCGACTGAAACGTCGATGTCCGCAATTTTGTCGAGTTGGAAGATTTTCCTGTTGTCCTCGTTGTCCACTAGGACGACAAGGAACAACGGCATCTTTTTGTGCGTACGCGGCGATGTCATTAATTCTACCGTGCGCGCGGAAAAACCCGACTCCGCGAGTTCTTGTTTAAGGTGGGTAGGGTCCATCTTGATTGGCAGGTGACGTATAACCACCTTTAGTAGCTTCAGGGACTCGGTGTTGTGGGTATAGCAATGGAGTCCCTGATCCCTAACGAGATCCATGAGCTTTTTGTGCTCGTCTATGGATGTTGGGAGGACCTTGTAGACGTCATTCGATTGGACTTTGAATGACTTTACTTCCACCACTTCTTTAATCATGCGGCGGAGGTCCATGAACTCGTCGTCCCACGTCACGACTACTGGAGGGGGGCGTGTCTGTTTACGTGCTGGGGCTGCGGGTTCCGCTTCCATGACAACTTCGGTTGCCTCTGCGAACCGATTTGATGTGGCTGGCGGTGGGGCGAGCACCTTCTCAAGCCTTTTGGGCTTGGCAGTGTGCCGCCGGTTTGGTACGGTAAAACCGTCTTCCTCGGCTGCAGGGGGCGCTGTGGGGGCGTCTGCAGCAGCAGCCTTCTTTTTTGTTTGGCGCCCTTCAGGCGCGGTTGCTGCAGTTTGTTCCTCGGAGTCGGAGGTGGCTGGTCGTTTCAGTGATGCCTGTTGCGCATCCATCGGCATTTCTGCCGATAGAAGTGTCCCCAGGTTGGCTTCAGGAATTTCTAGTAGAACTGGCGTTGTTGGGTGCCGTGTTGGGTTTGGGTGATCGCTGTCAGTCAGTCCCTGCACGGCGAGGACTGGCGCACTAGCGGCCTCTTCTCTGGAATTGTCCGTTGGGGCGATCAGCAGCTCACTGGCTTCTTGAGTAGCCAAGTCTGGTGACGCAACACCACTCGGGGCCGCCTCCGCCGGGGCAGCAACGTCTTGAGTTGCTACACCCGGCAGGACTCCCGGCGGAACAATCACCTCTTCTATGGCCGAGCGCGGCAGTTCACTCAGCAGATAGGAAGCCTCTGCTGGCGGCAGCTGTGCCAGGGCGGCGGTTACTTCGTGGCGCAAGAAAAGTTTGTACGCCTTTTCCGCGGCCTCTTTTTCTGCGGTTGTTTTTGGCTTCGCTGCGCGATTCATAATCACTAACAGTTCAACGGCAGAGATGGGGCGGTAGCCTGAGGGGGCGCAAGAAGCGCCGACCGTGGACGCGGTATCGCTGGAGGCGGGTGGTGTGGTGGATGCTGCCGCCGACAGAGTGCTATCTGTCGGGACAACATCCTCCATGGCGGTTAGGCAGCTATTTTTTGGGTCCATGGGGCACCTGTAATTGAGAAAGAAAAGATGTAGATATCTAACTCTAGTGATCGCGGACTGGTCCCACGTGAAGGGGGTCCTGGATCACAGCGTGCCCTAACGTTCCCTAGGCGTGACGCAAATCGATTCCTGAATCGATTTGTGCCACAGCCAGTAGCAGACAACACGACAATTTTGCCGCTAACAAACCCGCGTGCGAGTAGTCAGCAGGAGAGACAAGCTTTTGCTTTTGCCACGCGGGCGCCGTTGACCAACGCACCTTAACAAAGGCGCGCAGACAAAGACGCGCGAGAACAATAGCGCGAGCGAGACAATAGCAGCTGCGGTGAGCCAGAGCGTCCTCTCGCTACGGCGGCTCAGCGCAGTCTGTCTGCTCTGATCTGCGTGCGTGCGTGGTGCGGGCCCCTTAACTACTCCGGGCGCGGACGGCGCAGGGAGCGGCTTACCCTCCGGCGGCCGCCTGGGCAGCAGCCGTCGCCGCCAGGGTTGCCAGCAGGGCCTCAGATACTCTCTGCCAGGTGTGACACCTGAATGAACACTGCAGGGAACGAGGCAATGACTCCAGTCAGGTCGCTGTTGTCTGCAACGGGTGCTGCACGGTGGCTGGGTCCAGCACATGCTGCCACTCCTTCCGCTGTCTCCAGTGTCGTCTTCGTCTGCCCGGTGCACCTTCCCTCCTGGCGGGTCGGCAAGCTGCTTTTCTGGAGTGCCCTCTAGGGCACATTCGGTGTCGCGGATGTGCCGCCTATGTTTGTGATGTCACACGCGTTGCAAGTTCCCAACGACTGGTATTTAGATCGTAAATGTCGTTAATTCTCCCTGTCTGTGGCTGAGAACGGAGTTTGCTTAATTATATCAGCAGGGATTACTTTTATTCATTTTTATATAAGCCTGCTGTGGGAAAGGATCTTATGCACACTTTTTCTCTCTCGGCAGCGCAACCTTCCCTGACCATTCTGCCCGCTTTAGAATTGATGTTTAGGCCCACCAAAGATCAGAGTACAATCTTATCGATTGAATTTGAGGTCGCAACGGATAACGCAATTGTAATGTTGGGGGTGGTCAGAGAAAACTACGTCCTCCACGAATGTAGTCTTGTGCCAATAATTTTAGTAAAGGGGCCACGTGATTAATATGATTCCCTTTCCTTAGGTACGGTTTAAATGAGCAAGCCGAGAAATGACTTCGAAAAACAAAGTTAATTTTATTTTAACCAACATTAGACAAAAATTTACGAAGTTACTTCTTAACAATTCTTCGAATACACATTTCTCTAATTCTGCTTTGAGTTTTCATTTAACTGTGGACAAAGATTATTTAACTATGCACCTAGATCACTTCTCCTTTGAATTACAAGCCGTGTTGCCTTCGATTTGCATCATCCTGTGGGGGAAGGAAAATCTTGGGGAGCACGTGGTCACTACGCTACTATGCTGATACATGCACATGCAGTAATTTATCACTGAAATGCAAATATCGTAACTATTTCTCTATGCAGATTTTCTATGTACAACGGCTGGCATCGAGCAGGACTCGTGGCTGGTATCTCCAGCACGAAGTGCTTGAATACGAAACGATTCATCTTAGAAAAGCCACACGCGTCACTAAATTATCAATAAGTTGTTAAACATCGACACACGCTAGCATAAATGTTCAGCAATCGCAAAAACTGACTACTACTCCCTTTATTAGATTTCTCGGCGGTTGTAGTTTGAAACTATGCACCACGTGGCGGGTCGTAAGGGATATCCCGAACGCAGATGATTATTCTTTTATCGGATAAATTGAACAAAAATCAATAAATGGTTCTCAATTAATCAATCGCGAAAAAGCCTCTGATAATTAAATTGTCAACATTAAACATATTTAAACATTCAAATACCTTTGTCCTGATGTCGACGCAACGTCCTGAAGGAACGTCTGGTCGCTTACCTGTCTTCCAAAAAACTCCCCGTAACCGTTGCGCAGCTCTTTCTCCCGAGCAGCGCGAGGTAGTGGGGGAAGCCCATGACCAACCTCTGCGAAGAAAACTTTTTTTTTTTAAGACTTTCGCACCTCTGGTCGAACCCTCCTGTTCCTGCTCTTAGCCTTCCACTGACTTTGTTAAAGTTGGTAGAAGATTCTGAGACCTACTGCATCTCCTGTTCCTCTGCTACTACACTCAAAACATTCACATCTGACCACGTACTTTAAGGAGAGGTGGGGAAATGTAAATAGGGACACAGGACGTGCATATTGTAATGAGAATGAAAGACTTTGATCCATAATTGTGTGTGATTTGGGGCTGAGATTATTTCATTGTTCATTACTTACGTAAAGTTATTGAATTTACGCCGATAATGTCTATCAGCTAATAGCAACATATTATAACACTGATTTCAACTATGTAACGAAACCTATTGCGACGTTACAACGTCATTGCTCAGTGTGTGAGGGGGGAGTTTGGTAAATGCTGTGGAGTAGTCATCTTTTTGTTCTATAGAGTCTTTCGGCGTGGCTATTCACCAGACTGGCCAGGGTCCGACTGCATATTCCAGGACTGGCCTGACGAAGGTCTTGTATGTATGCAGGTCCATCTCCAGGCGGCAGCTATGGAAGCATCCCTGCACTTGTCGTATCAGTCCTTGTTTTTTCCGTGTTCTGTCAAGGTGGTAGGTGGTGTGTGTCTGCCAGTTCAGGCGCTTGTATAGGAACACGCCTAAGTACCTAGCAGAGTCTGTCAGTGGCGTGTTCCATAGGGACAGTTGTACGTCTACAGTGTTTTGCTTTTTGTTCGTGGTCTGGTGTCTGTGCGGGAAAAGTATGGTTTTGTGTTTTGGTTGGGTTGTGTCTAATTCGCCATTTTGTTTTCCAGGTCTGTAGGTTATGGAGGTAGGCTGTCTTCTTCCATTGTACGGGCCTGGTATTCGGTGCAGTGCACCAATACACAGTCTAGTCCGCGTATAGTGCAACTGTGTCCTCAGGTGTCATCGCGGTAGGGCGTCTGCCGTGCAAAGTGCATACGGTGTTGGCAATAGGATGCCTCCTTAAGGGACGCCCGCCTGGTGCGTGAATGATTCTGAGTGTTGGTACCCTATGTCGATCCTACATGTTCTACCGCCTGAATGAGTTTGACGAACCTAGTCGGCAGAGTTTTGGGAGTAGCCCCTGGTGCCACATCTTGTCAAATGCACACTCTGTCTAGAAATACTACGAGCATGCACCGTCTGTTGTTAAGGCCTTTTTTGATACTACGGTGAGTTTAACGAGGGGGTCGTTTGTCGAGTGGTTGGGTCTGAATCCTATATGGATCGTGGGAGGCAGTCCTTTTTCTTCTGTGAATTTTCAAAGTCGGTTCACTATTATACGTTCAAAGGTATTCCCTGTCACGTCCAGCAGAGAGATCGGTCTGCATGAGTGGAGATACATCGTAGGTTTGTCGGGCTTCAGTTTCATTATTGTTTTGCTGATCTTCCAGGCTGTCTGTAGGATTTCAAAGGTGAGGCAGTAACTGAATATTATGGAGAGGATGGGAATGAGGACGTGTGTGTGAGGGGGGGGGGATGAGGGGGGCGTCTTTCTGAAGATGTAGGCGTCGGACTTCATTTTGTCCAGGAGCAGTCTTCCGTCGTGAGTGGATGACTTCGATTATTTCGGTGGAGGTTATTTCTCTGGTCAGGGAGTGTTCGTCCTCAGTGTCTACTGTTGCTGTTGTTAGTAGTCGCATCAGTTGTAGTTCGACAGTTTGTCTATGGACAGTTTGTCAAAGAGGTTGTCACTGGGAAAGGAATGGACTTCCTGCAGGACCTGTTTGAAGATACTGGTCTGCTCACATTCATCTGTTGTCGGTTCGTTATTGGTCATTAAGGTGAGTTTGGTTGTTCGTCATTGTCCTGTTAGCGTCCTGTATTTTTTCCAGAATTTGCCTCTGCGCCTGTAGTCGAGTTGTCTACAGGTGTCGTCCCACTGTGTCTGTATGTAGAAATTATTTTTTTAACCCTGTTGCTTAGTCTGTTCCACACTCTGGGTTTTTTGTGCGTCTCATCTCTCTGCATAGTCGTTTTCTCTGTTGGATTAGTTGTAGGGCTTCCCAGGGGATAGTTGGTTCCCAGTTGGTTATAGTCTCCATCGGTATCGCCTCATTGGTGGCTTGTGTGATTGCTGCTTTGAGTTGTCTGGTCACTAATAGCTCATTGTTGTCTGTGATGCTGTCTGGGAAGTTCAGCTGTTCCACAAGACATCGCTGTACTTTCAGTCTGCATTAGAGTAGTAACGGATGGTACGTCTAGTAGGTGGTGGGTTTGGAAGGTTGTGTGTGTCTGTGGAGAAGGTGACTGGTTGGTGGTCACTTCCAATTGGGGAGAGGATAGTCTGTTAGTGAGGGGCCATACAAGATGTAGTCAGGGACTGACTGTCCATGTTGTCCAATGAAGGTATATTCATAGATAGGAAGGTGGTCTATCAGTTGTGTCGTTAGGTCAAAGAGTGCTAGTACATTGTGGTTCTCTGTTCTGTCGCTGAGCAAAGAGTGCCTTGCGTTAAGGTCCGCTAGGAGGATGAATCTGTCTATGGTCTGAAGGTGTTGTAAGAATTGGAGTGGGAGCAGGCTGTCGGGAGGGTTGTATAGGCATGCTGTTGTAAGCGTCCGTCCGTCCGTTTCTTCCCCTGATGTTTACCATTAATGCCTCAATAGTCAGAAACTCTGGAGGGAGGGGGACTTCAGTGCCAGGTGAAGTGTTTACGATGTAGATGGCTACACCTCCCCATCCGTCAGCCCTGTATTTCCGAAAGCAATTGTACTTCGGGATATTACAGTCCTGACCCTCCTTCAGCCAGGTTTCGGCAACTCCAGCTATGCGTATGTTGTCTTTTAGTAGTGAGTGCGTATGTGGGGTTTGTCTGTTTTTAATCCCCTTCGCATTGATGAAGAGGAGATTAGTGTGTCGGAGTGTTGTCTGTGCTTTGGGCTTGGGTGTGTCGCTGTGCTATTGCTCTTACCCTGTGGTGGGTGTGTGGGGTGGTGTGTTGTCAAGGGTATCGTTTTGGGTGTCATTGAGTGTTCCATTCTGTAGGGAATTATTTAGTCTATATTTTGACTAAAGTTCAGTCTTGATCACACTATTTATGTTTCAATGTTATAGGTAACCGGTTTCGGTTATTTTTACATAACCATCATCAGACCCATGGCTCCCTTAGGATGGTAGGCGGAGCTCTCCTCAGCTGCTACGAACTTAACTGAGTAGCAGCTGAGGAGAGCTCCGCCTACCATCCTAAGGCAGCCATGGGTCTGATGATGGTTATGTAAAAATAACCGAAACCGGTTACCTATAACATTGAAACATAAATGGTGTGATCAAGACTGAACTTTAGTCAAAATATAATAATCTATTGATCACTGTATTCCAAAAATGTTTACCAAAATTATTTAGTCTAGTTTGGGGATGCCACTGATCTTTTATTGTGACGTACAGCCTGCACCATCTTTGTGTCGTCTTAATGGTTTTCTCGAGAGTTTGGTAAGCGACGTAGTTGATCGTCCTTACAATTTCTTCCTTGCTGTCCTGGAACAGATTAATGAAGGTGCTGGCCGGCACCCTCACTGCCAGCGACACTTTGTTATGGACACGACAGTTTTGCCTATTCCCACCTCTTGTCACAAGCAGGTGGGAGACACACGACACTGTTTCTTTAGTCTCTCGTTGGACTTTTGTGGTGTTCCTTATATCTTTATCTTCATTTTAAGCTGATAAGTCTTAAAATAATAAAAACTTGTATTTAAAAAATGCTTTTCTAAAGTAGCCATAAAAACTGCAATTTTTTTACTGTACTTAAATTTATACCACAGTTCTCTAAAAGGTATTCATATTTCCTCAGTTTAAATCAACTACTAACAAATAAGGAACAATTCAAAAAATCATGTTGATAACATTAATAGTAGCCAAGAAAAATGTCCCTAACGATTGAAAAACACGGATGTCGTGGAAACGCAAATAAAGATAAACAATGATTTTATTCTTACTTTAGTACATTCCAGCTTCATACGAAGGTCAACCTGGATCTTATAGTTCTTCAAACTGGTCCTCAATCTTTCTTCTTGCTTGCTGTGTGGCCTGGCGACACTTTTCCTAAATTTCTGTGACAGCTTTGTCCGCTTTTTTAATCCGCAGTTCGTCGACTTTTTCAAAAACTCGACACAGTTCTTGCCTGGAGATATGCCTAGATGACTCAAATTTTTACACTTAGCTAAATTTTCTTCGTTGACACTTGTAATAGCTTCGTACAGTCCCAACTGAAATGTAGTCATCAAAATAAAAGATGCTTTTGGTAGCCGCGACCATACAACATTGTTGAACGACTCTGACGGATTTTGCGTTCCACCATGTAGGCACTTAGGCAAGATGTCAGGATGAGCTAAATCTCTAAATATGGGTTTTATTTGTTCCGTGACAGCGAAAGGAAGATGAGTGTGGCCATAAGGCTCATTTTTCTTTTGGGCTTTTCGGAATTTGCACCAGCTTGTCTCACCTTTGGGGCATAGTCCGCGTCCAGATTTGTCTTCGTTGGTAGCCGTCAAATGGAAAAATTCTGCCCAGACCGCTGCCTTCATGTCCTTCAGAGTTTTTGTAGCATTCCTTCTTATAGTTAGGGCTTAATACAGTTGTATTTGATTTATAGCATCACCAGTAAGGCGGCCACGACCCCCGATGGTTATTGCCGTCGGAAAGTTTTGTTTTCCCTAGTTTCTGTTTAAATTTCCTGAGGCGGCTACCCATCCGCTTCTGGACGTGACCGCAACATTCCAATTTCTCAGTTGAGGAGTCGGGACCGTATGGTTTGGCCTCACAAACCGTAGGGAAAGAAGCACTGTCCCCGTCTCCTAAATAATACTTGTACCGCACTCCGTATTTCGGCAGCGATTCCTGGAACAATTACACAACTCCTTTTACCTCCATTCCTCCACTTACTCCAGAGTAGTTAGCTAGGCAATCAGCATCATAATTGTTGGTCATTCTATTTTCGCATCTGCAATACTTGGATAAAATTTTAACATCATTTACCTAGCCTGTATTTTCTGCTATTGCAGTTACAATTCCGTTGAGTGAAGTGTGGCCCCTACGTTGCTACGATCCGTCAAATATCGCTGTCAAGTATCTATTACCGTCATTTTCACCGACACTTTCTTCAACAGCAGCCCTCATACTCTCTTCACAGACATCTTCTGCAGCATCTCGAAGCATCTTATTGTAAGTTGGCGGAATCGGCAAGTTCATTAGACAGCAGAAAGTTTTCGCTGCTTCTTCACCTTTTCCAATACATCGGAATGCGTAGGCTGATCGAACATCCACTTCTGATTGTTTAGAGTCTGGTAAGCATGGATAATTAGTAGTGGACACTTCAAAAGAACAGTCGCTGCACTTTATTACTATCGGTACTTGTAAGCCTAGCCTGCTTCCAGTAGAGACGGTAAGGGATCCTTTACATTTTACGCACACCACAATTTGGCTAACTAGGCTACCTAAACTGTTGATATTAACAATGTCATAGCAACCTTCTTCTTTTCCATATACCTTATATTTAGCCAAGTTACGGGTGAGCTTCTTAGAAGAAGAGCTTGTTTTAGAAGCACAAGCAGCTTCAGTACTAGAACTAATCCTAGGCTCACCATCACAATAAACTTCCACTTCAGATTCACCACGATGCAAAAACAGTTTTTGGTTACATCTACCCCCACTGAACTCGCGTTTTCTTTTCTTGTTTTGTATTCGCGGCATTTTTACATAATATAAATATTAAAATTATGAACAGCCGACCAGTTGCAATGGATAAAGAAATTCTTTACCTAGGTTTCGACAAATATAAATTTGTCTTCTTCAGAAGGTAACCTAAGGGCAATGAACATCATAGCTTACATTCGAAAAGTATGAAACTTATAAGCCAAGAATAAATTTTAAGACAAATTAGAGAACTCTTGCATTACAGAAGTATGATAACGACGACTGGTACTTACAATTTTACATTAGTGAGGACTAATGTGCCATCGCCATCTATACAATTGTCGGCATAGATCCATGTGTCAAAAATAAAATATAGCCCTAGAATTAGGGTTTGTCACGTAAATATAAAATAGCTCATGGATCTTGCAGAGCTCACAACCGACAAAAAAAAAATACATAATATAAACTTGGTTGTTGAGATCTAAACACTGAAATACGAATATCGTAAACAAACTTCACTTTCAATCACCACAAACAAAGAACTGAAAACGACAAAGTAAACTGGCAGCTGTTTTCATCATTGTTGCCAACAGTATTTCATCACACTAGCGAGTAAAAAGATTGAGTTCATGAAAAGTGTGGGTTGCAGTGTTTTACTAAAACGCTTGTAAAACGGAAACCACTCAACATAAAGCAATAAATTTGGTATCAATTTAAACCCAAATATATGCGTAACAAAAGGTGCAAAAAATAAAAATCAGAAATTTTGAACCAAACAACCATCCGACTTCCCTTAAATATTTCATTCCTTCCCCTGATGAGAGAAGGCGGGCACATGGAGAACCTAATGTTCTTTGGCGGCTTAGCTTAGCTTATGTATTGCTGTTGGGGCATAATTTATTATTTCAGTTGGGATTTTTCCTGTTATTCCTGTGTGATCTTACATTTTGTTATTCCTGTGTGATCTTACATTTTCTTCACTTGTGAGAGGATGTTAAGACCCTGGCATTCGCCCGAGTGCTGGAGGGAAACCTCTCAAAAACCTCAGCAAGGGTCATTGTGTAATTGTTTGCTGTTGTGCTTCTGCCTTTGTTTAGTTTTAGTGTTCGTCTTCTGTCAGATGCTTTAGAATTTCTGTTATGACGTTTTCTATGCAGTCGTCTTCGATTGCCATGCACTCTTCGATGACTTTTGGTGGGAATGGATGCTTGTGTTGTGGGAAGTTGAACTCTGTGGGCGTATGATTCAGAATATCTGTTTTTGCCTACTTTCGCTGTTAGTGTGATCCATCTCCGTTTTATGGGGAGGACTTTCGTGTTTTGGTACTCTATTTCGTTTCTTGTTTTTCTGTCGAGTCGTCCTGCTATTCTTAGGAATTTCCTCTCTAGTGCCATCAATTTCTGCGTGTTGTTTTTACTAGCTATCCAGACTGGGGCGGCATATTCCAGCACCGGTCGCACGAAGTCTTTGTAGGTGTGGATTAGGGTTTCTTTGCTTGCCCCATTTGCGCTGCCTCTTAGTAGTTTAATTAGATTGCTTCTGTTATTGGCTTTATTGTTTTTTGTATATGTGGCGTCCATGTCATTGTTTTATCTGTTGTTATACCGAGGTAGGTAGCCGTATTTTTTGGTTGTATTGTTTCTCCCCATAGTCGGATGTTCGTTTATGGTAGAGCCCGATTTCTTGTTGTCTGTGAGAAGTGCTTGTGGTTGCATATAATTAGCTGAGTTTTCTGCGCGTTTAGTTTTACTCTCCACTTCCGCAACCACAGATCCAGCTTGCTGCTGTAGCTGTTTGTTTTCCTGTTGATTTCGCTTATGTCGTGCGCATGACGCCAATAGGCCGTGTTGTTGGCGTTCCAGCTTCTAGGGTGCGGGATGTCGGACGTGTAGAGGCCGTACATGGTGTAAATTTTATGTTGACAAACCAGAATCACTCGAAAAAATAAGCTTCACACGAAAAAATGCGTAGAATCCAAAGTTGATTATTTTCGTGGGGGACATCTGCTGGTGCTAAAATTAGCCCGCCACCCCACTCCCCTGGGGATGGGGTGGGAGGCAACTTTAAAATTTCAAGTCGGAACTCCCATTTTTTATTGCAGAATCAGATGAAAAACTACGTACATTTTGTCTTAAACATTTGTTTTGATTCTTGGTAGTTGGCGCTGTAAATCAAGAAAATTTTTGCATGGAAAAATGGTTACGGATAAATAAAAAATACTTATTTACTCCGTAAATTTTGATCCGCTGAAACTAAAATTCCCGCTCTCTCCCCATAGGGTGGGGTTTGAGAGAGAGGAATTAGTTTTACAAATGTTGACCCAAATATTAATTTTTTCCGCAGATTCGGGTAAGTTTTGTTTGTTTCGTGGTCATGAGGCCACACAACTTTTAATTATCAAGCAAATCATCTGAATAGCTAAGTAACCAACCAAACGTCCTACTTCAGTAACGAGTGAATTCATTAACTAACAGAGTAAACAAAGTAAAAGACTAACTCGCTAACTAAAGAGGAACGTATTCCCATTTAAGATCTGATGGTCCTGAAAAGGAACGATTGGTTTCGTTTTATTGTTATTTGCAAATACTTGCAAGTAAATGAATTTCGGGGTGCTTGTTTCCAGTGAGTCCCCTCGCCTCTCACGTTCGGCCTGCTTGTTGCCCGTAAATCCCTTGCATCTCACCGTTTTATCAAATCCAATGTTCAAACTGATGACCACCAACTTCGATGCATTCATTGACTCGTGCTGTAAATCCCTGCACACATCTTGATGACATGTCTGATGTAATTGCAGCGCAAGCATCTCTTATTCTTTGCGCCATGTTTTCGCGAGTGGTAGCCGTATCCCGATAAACGATATCTTTTAGATAACCCCATAAGAAAAAATCTGGTGAGGTGAGGTAAGGTCAGGCGATCTGGCTGGCCAATTCACAGGACGTGCCCTGCCGATCCAGCGACCATGGTAAAGTCGATGTAATACATTGCGCGCTACTAATGAATAATGCGCTGGACAGCCATCATGTTGAAACCACGTGTTTTGTCGAAGATGCTCAGGTCTTCAAGTAGATCTGGCAGTTCATTTTCAAGTAGGTTACGACATTCGTTGCCATTCAAATTACCGCCGATAAAATATGGACCGACCAGTTTATCGCCAATTATACGACATCAAACATTAACTGACAAAGATCGATGAGGGTTGACTTCTCGAATCCATTGTGGGTTCTGTTCACTCCAGTAATGCATGTTATGGCGATTAACTTCGCCGTAGTTTGTGAATGTTGCCTCATCGAAGAAAGTATTGTGGCAAATAAGTTTTGGTTTGTTTGCATCCGCTGAACTGCCCTGTGACAAAACGTTGACGGTTTTGGAAGTCATCGGCATAAAGTTTCTGATGCATGTATACATGGTACGGATGAAATTCGTGGAGCTTCAGGATTTTTCAAACACGCATGTATGAAATTCCTGATTGCCTTGATATTTCTCTTGGGCTGGCATGTGGATTATGAGCCACAGCGGCTAGGACTGCCACTTAATTGTTTTCTCCACAAACAGTAGCTGCACGGGTTCATTTCTTCTGGTTCACACTAACTTCCGCAGAAAATTGTTTAATAACTCGAACAAAAGAAGACCGTGATCGTACTTGGCCAGGAAAACGCTGCGCATAAAGCGCGACTGCATCGACAAAATTTCTCCCGCTTTCTCCATAAATGTACACCATTTCAGTTTTTTCTTCCACAGAAAGGTAATTCATAATGACATATGCCACCCATTAATCTCAAGAGAGGAAAGATGAGGGGCGTCGAGAAAGCCAGGGTTGGAATTTGTATGAGTGAAAAGCGGCCCGCTCGGCGTAATTCCGCCTAGCAATACTAATCCAGCGTCAAATGCGACTGGTGGCGAGCAAAAGCCACGAACGCAGTCAGACAAGGTAATCAATCAATCAAATCAAATTTAATTGTCGTTAAACAACTTAGTGTTGTAATAAACAGCGTCAAAAAATACAAGGAACGGTACCAAAACACAATACAATACAGATAGGTTTTTTAAAGGTATCAATTAGTTTCTAAAAAGTATACAGAAAAGAAAAGTATTTACCGTTATACATCTCCTTGGATCAAATTTGTCACAGAATATGATACCGCCTATATTTTCACTACATGCTATAATCATCATTCATTCTGGAGGCGTCTCAAGTTTTCTTCGATTCCAGAATGTTTTAGGTTGTATTCAGAATCTGCCAATTTTTTAGTTTCTTCCCTAGCTGCTGTACTGGCATTTCCCTCAGTGTTAGAGGCAGTTTGTTGAATAGATTAATCCCCATGTAGTTACGGCAGTTCTGGGTTTTCTTTAGCCTTACCTGGGGCGTGTCAATGTAATGTTTATTTCTTGTGTTGTGTGAATGTACCTCCCCCCTTACTGTGAAGTTATTCTGGTTTTCTTTGATGTCTTATCAGACAGTGGTATATGAATATTGCAGAGAGAGTCATTATTTTCAGCTCCCTGAATACTGGTCTCCATGATTCATTGTCGGGTAAGCCCTTTATGCCCCTAACTGCCCTCTTCTGCCACTTAAAAACTTCCTGAGCCTCTGAAGAGTTTCCCCAAAGTATTATGCCATAGACCAGGTGCGAGTGGAAAAAGGCGTAGTATGCCTCTAACATTTGCCTCTTACTGACACAAGTCCTAAGTTTGCGCAATGAAAAAAATTACTCTGCACAGTTTCTTGCATAGTTGTTGCGCATGTTCGCCCCAGTTCAAATTCGGGTCTAAATAAATTCCTAGCAGTGTGACGGATGTCTTTACCGTCCCTTCTGATTTCAACTTACTCAAATGAAAATATATTGTCTCTGTTTTATTGCCATTTAAGACCAGTTTATTGCTTTGCAACCATGTGGTGTTTTCTACCATGTCTGTATTTTTGTCCTGTAAAGTTTCCAGATTTCCGTCTAATGTTATTAAGGTGATGTCGTCAGCATATAGAATTGATTTGTCTGGCAAGTTATGCGGGGGGTCATTGACATACACTAGAAAGAGAAATAGGCCAATTACTGATCCTCGAATAACTCCGCTTTCAATGTTGAGTATGTCTGATAGTTGGTTCTCAATTATGACCATTTGTTGTCTGTTATCAAGGTACGATTCTTATTAGCGATAACTGTGAGCCCTTTATACCGTATAGTTCTGACTTCGAAAATAAGATCTCATGGGAGATAGTGTCGAAAGCCTTACTGACGTCTAAGAGTGTAATACAAGTAATTAAATGTAGCTCGAAAATGGTAACAATGTCGTTGATGATATTGTCTACGGCTTTAATGGTTGATTTACCTGACCTAAATCCAAACTGTTAAATAAATTGTTCTTTTCAAAGTACTTCAGTAGTTGTATATTCATGCAATATTCAATGACTTTTGATAAAATAGGGACAATCGAAACTGGTCTTTTGTTATTTGGACAGTCCCTGTCCCCTTTCATGTGGATTGGAACCGTGATAGGCATTTTTAAAGAATGTGGAAAGATTCCCTCCTCAAGGATGCAATTTATGAGATACGTTAAAGTTAACAGTATTGTGTCTGAGATTTGTTTAAATATCGCATTAGAGAAACCTTAATAATTCTCAGTTTTGGAGTTACTCAATTCTGCAATTATTTTAGACACTTACCTAGGGGTGACTTGTTTCCAACTAAAATTTAATCCCCTAGTTCTATCTGCAATATAATTGCTCACTCTGTATTTTAACTCGAGATTTTTTTTTTCATTTTGTTCATTGTTGATCGTTGTGTTCGGTCGTTGCTGACGTGGTTGATGCTTCCACTCCGATTTTTATTACAGAGGCCAACCGGCTCTCTGGCCGAACACGCTGAGCTACCGTGCCGGCAGATCTCATTTTGTTCACTTTCGTTCGTTGCATCTGCTCGCGGCGGACGTCGTATGACGCCCGTTTAAGTGCGTCATTGATCGGTTAACTCAGTTTTTTTTATTACAGAAGGCAGCTAACCTTCTGACCGAACACGCTGAGCTACCGTGCCGGCGAGATTGTCAGTGGGAGTAATATTTTTAACACTATTTACAAAGAACTCATTAAGTATGTTGGGTGCAATAGGCACTGATTCCTTTTTTACTTTTCTTCCTAATTCTTTATTTATAACTGCCCAGGCAGCTTTACACTTATTTTTAGAATTATTGATAAAATTTTAATTGGCTCTTATCTTGGCTGCTCTTATTTCCCTTCTATAGACTTGTTTTGCCCTGGTATACCTATCTTTATCAGCCTGGTTTCCCTGTTTGGCTTTTTATGAAAGAGTTCTGGAGTGAACCATTTGCAGCTCTGTTTCCTTTTCAAGTTATTTTGGTTATTTAGCACCTTTGTTATCTTTGGACACTATTTATTAATATTAAAAGCTAAGTGTTGACAAAAAGTTTGTAAGGGCCTCATTTACATTCTTACAGTTTAAAACTTTATTCTCCCAGTCCATCTCCCGTAAATGAATATCAGTTTTTCTATGTTCCTTTCCCCTAACATTCTGAACGTTTTCTGTTCCCTTTTATAATGCTCGGTTCTTGCCATTGGAAATTTAATCCAGATCTGACTGCGCTCAGAGATGAGTGGACCTTCAACTCCATGTTGGTGAGAATATTATCTAGGCAAGACTTCTTTCTTGTTGGTTGGTCATTAATCAGATAGACGTTGTATGATCTTAAAATATTACATAATTGGGTCTTAGCATTTGACTGGGTTAAGACATCAATATTAATGTCCCCTTCTTCTTCTGTAGTGGTCAATTCAAGGATTGGTTTGCAACAGCTACAATGGCAGCTTGTCTCCATTCTGTGCGTCTTTCAGCTTTTCTCTTCATATCTTTATAGGTGTTACATCCCACATCTTTCACGATTTGATCCATGTACCTCAGTCGTGGTCTTCCTCTTGGTCTTTTTCCCTCGACATATCCCTCTATGATTGTGTTCAGGAGTCCTTTATGTCTTAATAGATGGCCTGTAAATTGCACTCTTCTTTTAACAATGAAACTCTAGAAGCTTCTCTTCTCACCTGCTCTTTCCAGAACCACTTCGTTTGTGACCTTGTCGATACATTTTATTTTGAGCATGCGTCTGTAGCACCACATTTCAAAAGAATTTAGCTTCTTGTCTTCCTCTGTCCAGAGAGTCCATGTTTGACACCCATAGCATGCCATACTCCACACATATGATTTCAAAAATCTTTTCCTGATTTCAAGGCTGATGCTCTTAGATGTTAATATGTTTTTCATCTTGTTAAAAGCAGCCTTTGTTTGAGCTATTCTACTTCTCACTTCTGCCTTGCCCCTTCCATCCCTGGTAATATTACTACCCAGATAAGTAAATTTATCAACTTGTTCAAGCAGTTCATTTCCTACATGAACTTGGACTTTCACTTCTTCTTCTTCTTCTTCTTCTTCTTCTTCTTCTTCTTCTTTGTCACATGCCATTACTTTTATTTTTGCTTTATTAATTCTCATATTATATTCTTCACCCATAACTTTATCCATTCTATTCAGTAGGACTACAAGATCTTCTTCACTTTCAGCCAGGACAGCTATATCATCGGCGTATCTTATCATATCTATTCGTTGGCCATGAATTACTACACCTGTCTGTGAATTTTCCCTTACTTTTTTCAGCGCCTCTTCAATGTATATGTTCAAGATAACAGGGGATAGTGCGCAACCTTGTCTGACACCTTTCCGTATCTGCACCTCGTCTTGTTTTGTCCGTCCACGGATAACTGCTGTCTCGTTTTTGTACAGGTTCCATATCATTTTTCTATCTTTATGGTCTATTCCTACTTTTTGGAGTACCTCAAACATCTTATCCCATTTAACATTATTAAAGGCTTTCTCTACATTTACTAAAGCTATGTATGTTTTCAGGTTCTTATCTAGTCGTTTCTCTATTATTAGTTTTAGAGCAAATATTGCTTCTCTGGTTCCTCTATCTTTCCGGAATCCAAACTGGACTTCGGAGAGTGTAGCTTCGACTTTTTGTTCTATGCGTTTTAGGATAATTGAGGTTAATATTTTAGAGGCGTGCGTAACTAGGCTGAGCGTCCTATAATTTTCACATCTTGTAGCATTTGCCTTCTTTGGAATGGGCATCATAATGTTTTTCTCAAAGTCTGTAGGAATTTTACCCTGCTCGTACATGTTGAAAACAAGATTATACAACTCCTGATTCAGTTTTGCTCCTCCAGATTTCAGAAGTTCGGCTGGGATATTGTCTATACCAGGCGATTTGTTGTTTTTCAATTTTTTCAGAGCTAGTTCAAACTCTTCCTTTAATATAGGTTCACCTATGTTGTGTGCATCTACTTCTGTTTCTTCTTCCATGATGTTTTCAGACAGGTCTGGTCCACTGTACAGTTTTCCTATATATTGTTTCCATCTTCTTGCAACTTCATCATCGTCATCCAACATATTGCCATTTTCCTCCATCACAGCCCTACGCTTGTTTCTTCTGTCTCCAAAGCAATGTCTCACACATTTATAGGCCTTGTCGATATTTCCCTTGCTCATGTTGTCCTCAACTGAAATGCAGAGATCATCAAGGTATTTTTCTCTTGCTTGTTTTGCCTCTCTGTTGATTCTGTTTTTCAGACTCTTGTATTTCTCTTGGTCTTCCTTCTTTACAGAATTTTTTAATTTCCTTCTTTCTTCCATCATATTTAGTAGGTCATTAGTGATCCATTCCTTCCTTTTCTCTGTCCTTTCTTTTTCTATTACTTCTTCTGCTGCTTCTAAAATACCAGTTTTTATTTTTTTCCCAGCTGCTTTGGATGTCATTGCAGCCCTGTGTATTTATTTTCTTGTCTGTTTCTAGTTGATAGTGCTTCAGTGTATTTTCGTTTTTCAGGTTTGTCAAATCCCATTTACATGTACTTCTTTTTTTAATGTTCTTGAATTTTAGTTCAGTCGTCATCATAACGAGTATGTGGTCACTTTCCACATCACGGCCTGGATATGACCTGCTGTCCTTAACTTGGTTTTTAAATCTTTGCTTCACTAATCTGAAGTCAATTTGATATCTGTTAATGTCACCAGGCATTTTCCAAGTATATCTTCTTCTTGGATGATGGTTAAAGAAGGTATTTGTAATGCAAAGTTTATTTCTTAGGCGGAATTCTACAAGTTTATCCCCTCTTTCATTTCTTAATCCTAATCCAAAATTCCCTGCCACATCCTCTTCTTTACCTTCCCCGACAACGGCATTCATATCTCCCATGATGACAAGGTTTTCAGCTCCTTTAATTCTGCCAATTACTTCTTCAAGGTGGTCATACATCATGTCGATTTCATCATCCTCGTGCCTCGTAGTTGGCATGTATACTTGGATTATGATTGTGTCTCTTGGTTTAGTTTCCAGTCGGACATAAAGTATCCTCTCACTATGTTGAACAAATCCTTTTACTCTTAACCCCATCTCTTTACTGAGGATAATTCCCAATCCTGCAATCCCGGGATTGTCTTGTGCTGTTCCAGTGTGTATGATTCTGTAATCCCCTGACCAAAAGTCGCCAGCGTTTGGCCATCTCATTTCTGAGAGTCCCAGTACATCAATATCCATTCGTTTCATTTCCATTTTCAAGTTAACCACATTTAAGAAATGAGTTGACGTTCCATGTTGCTATCCTTCTTACATTAATGCTTTTGTATTTTGGTATCTCTTTAATTGTCCCCGCCCGGAGATCCGAATGGGGGACTATTTTACCTCTGGAGAATTTAACCAAAGAGCTTTCCATCATAAGCTGTTGATACTTGGGATACCCACCCGGGTCTTTAATGGAGTGTCCCCTAGATAAATTATATTGAAATTCTTATATTTCTGTAGATGCTGTGTCAGTTGTTTCCAGTGGGCTATAAATATATTTATGTCCACGTCTGGGGTTCAGTAGAGAGAGATTAGAATCAGCTTAATTCCTGAGAAAAGGACACCTGCTACTTCAAATGACTGTTATAAGCAGAAAGTTCCTAGATTCAATAATTGATGGTCTAGATGATTATTACTACTTAGAAAAATTGAGACACCTCCATCACAAAGTCTCTGTCTGTAAAAACCTGTTTTTAATTCAAACCCAGATGGAACATAGAGAGGTCCTTCAACATCTGAGAGCCAGTGCTCATTAATACATAGAATATCACATGGAAAATCTTCCAGAAAATTCTCTAGCTCATGTATTTTGTTTCTCAGACACTGTACATTGATATGAAAAACAGTTAAAATATCCTTCTCAAACGAAAAGTACCCTAATTTTTGCTTGTATTCCTGAGTATTTGTGCTAGGGGCCTTGTTTTACAATCACTTTGTAAGGTATTCTCAGTGCAGTTGTTATGGGTACATATTTCTAATCTAAAAAAGTATTGCTTTCCTGAGTGACTGAGCTTGAATAATATCTAATGGCAACATATTACTAATACCCTTATGCTTAGATGATACAATTTTACAAATTCCATCACTCAATAGCCGGCCGGGGTGACCGAGCGGTTCTAGGCGCTACAGTCTGGAACCGCGCGACCGCTATGGTCGCAGGTTCGGTTCAAATGGCTCTGAGCACTATGGGACTCAACTGCTGAGGTCATTAGTCCCCTAGAACTTAGAACTAGTTAAACCTAACTAACCTAAGGACATCACAAACATCCATGCCCGAGGCAGGATTCGAACCTGCGACCGTAGCGGTCTTGCGGTTCCAGACTGCAGCGCCTTTAACCGCACGGCCACTTCGGCCGGCTCGCAGGTTCGATTCCTGCCTCGGGCATGGATGTGTGTGACGTCCTTAGGTTAGTTAGGTTTAATTAGTTCTAAGTTCTATGGGACTAATGAGCCAGAAGTTGAGTCCCATAGTGCTCAGAGCCATTTGAACCATCACTCAATAATCTTTTTCCTGGCTGATTTAAATGAAGTCCCTGTCTGGTGTGCATTCCCCTTTCAAGATTAGAAATATCTACAACTTGAATATTTTTGAAGTGCTTACTGGCCTTTAATATACAGGGTGTTTCAAAAATGACCGGTATATTTGAAACGGCAATAAAAACTAACCGAGCAGCGATAGAAATACACCGTTTGTTGCAATATGCTTGGGACAACAGTACATTTTCAGGCAGACAAACTTTCGAAATTACAGTAGTTACAATTTTCAACAACAGATGGTGCTGCAAGTGATGTGAAAGATATAGAAGACAACGCAGTCTGTGGGTGCGCCATTCTGTCCGTCGTCTTTCTGCTGTAAGCGTGTGCTGTTCACAACGTGCACGTGTGCTGTAGACAACATGGTTTATTCCTTAGAACAGAGGATTTTTCTGGTGTTGGAATTCCACCGCCTAGAACACAGTGTTGTTGCAACAAGACGAAGTTTTCAACGGAGGTTTAATGTAACCAAAGGACCGAAAAGCGATACAATAAAGGATCTGTTTGAAAAATTTCAACGGACTGGGAATGTGACAGATGAACGTGCTGGAAAGGTAGGGCGACTGCGTACGGCAACCACAGAGGGCAACGCGCAGCTAGTGCAGCAGGTGATCCAACAGCGGCCTCGGGTTTCCGTTCGCCGTGTTGCAGCTGCGGTCCAAATGACGCCAACGTCCACGTATCGTCTCATGCGCCAGAGTTTACAGCTCTATCCGTACAAAATTCAAACCCGGCAACCCCTCAGCGCCGCTACCATTGCTGCACGAGAGACATTCACTAACGATATAGTGCACAGGATTGATGACGGCGATATGCTTGTGGGCAGCATTTGGTTTACTGACGAAGCTTAATTTTTACCTGGACGGCTTCGTCAATAAACAGAACTGGCGCATATGGGGAACCGAAAAGCCCCATGTTGCAGTCCCATCGTCCCTGCATCGTCAAAAAGTACTGGTCTGGGCCGCCATTTCTGCCAAAGGAATCATTGGCCCATTTTTCAGATCCGAAACGATTACTGCATCACGCTATCTGGACATTCTTCGTGAATTTGTGGCGGTACAAACTGCCTTAGACGACACTGCGAACACCTCGTGGTTTATGCAAGATGGTGCCCGGCCACATCGCACGGCCGACGTCTTTAATTTCCTGAATGAATATTTCGATGATCGTGTGATTGCTTTGGGCTATCCGAAACATACAGGAGGCGGCGTGGATTGGCATCCCTATTCGCCAGACATGAACCCCTGTGACTTCTTTCTGTGGGGACACTTGAAAGACCAGGTGTACCGCCAGAATCCAGAAACAATTGAACAGCTGAAGCAGTACATCTCATCTGCATGTGAAGCCATTCCGCCAGACACGTTGTCAAAGGTTTCGGGTAATTTCATTCAGAGACTACGCCATATTATTGCTACGCATGGTGGATATGTGGAAAATATCGTACTATAGAGTTTCCCAGACCGCAGCGCCATCTGTTGTTGAAAATTGTAACTACTGTAATTTCGAAAGTTTGTCTGCCTGAAAATGTACTGTTGTCCCAAGCATATTGCAACAAACGGTGTATTTCTATCGCTGCTCGTTTAGTTTTTATTGCCGTTTCAAATATACCGGTCATTTTTGAAACAACCTGTATTAGAGCTTGTTGTTTTCACTGCTGAATTTACGCAAGAATTTTGCATCAAGTCGTGGCGATGTGGTATATTAACGACAATGACATTAGTGTGAGTGAGTGATGACAATGAATCCTTCAATGAGTTTTTCACTTTTTCCCCTTCGTTTCTATAAGCGTCATTTGCATCACCGATAATAATCACAAAATCGTTTGATGATAGTTGTGCACACTCACGCTTCAAGTCCTTAGTAACTTCGGCTCTATGGGCGCCTGGCTTGACCATCGATGAAACTTCTATTTCCGAGTTCCTGCTGTGAATCTCTGCCGCTATCCTTCGTCCACGACTGTCTGCATAAATAAGCGCCTCCCCTAGCTTGAACTACTTTCTCCTTTTTTTCACTAACTGCCTTCTGTTGCATGGGTGTGTAGTAGTCTGCAGTTTCTACGTTTTCCTCGAGAACTTTGAAGGAATTTCAGAGCGGAATTTTCGCTGTTACGTCTCTCACTGCTACTTCAAGCCTAGTTTTTCGCTTACTGGCACCTTTCACAACACTTGCCCAAGATATTTCTTCTCCTATTTCTTGTTGTTCTCTCAGTTTCTTATTCTCTTCCGTCAGCTTAGTTATGTCCTCGTTTAGCAGTCTTAATATTTCGTATTTAGAGTCTGTTTCCTTCTTGAAGTAATCGTAGTCGTTGCTTGTAGGCGCATGTGACTCAGCACAACAACAACATCTCCAAGTTTCTTCTGGAATATCATGTTCACTTTCATTGGAGCATTTCAGGAAGTGATACCATTCGTCACAATAATCACACATTATTCCATTTTTCACTACTCTAGAACATTTTCCGCACTTTACATCGATCAGAACGCTTGAAAATCGGGAGCTCGACTAACGTACATGTAACCGCTCTGACACCATGTGCAATTACTGCAAACGACCCACGGAACAGAATTCTTATTATTTCTCTCTCTCTCTCTCTCTCTCTCTCTCTCTCTCTCTAAATATAAACAATTTGATTTCCACAGTCTAATCTATCTCAAACGCAGGGTTTTTCCAGGTCCTGTACAAATCTAGTAATTTATTTATTTATTCATCCGTGGAACAGTAAATATTGTATGGATGTCGTCAGATTACAACACATGAGCACACATTTACATTTACAATTAAACAGGTTTCTCATATTTTGTGTAGTTTTTATAACTAGTCATACACATATTTATAATTACATAATATTTTGGTGATAATGTCATATGTTGCTAATAATCTACATCTATGTTAAATATTCTTTTATAGTATAACAACTTTTACTTACTAAAAAGGTTTTAAGCTTTTGTCTGAAAGTGAGGGGCTCATTTATTTCTTTAATTTCTTGTGGTAATTTGTTATACAGTTTTATCCCATTGTAAAATATACTTTTTTGCGTCTTTGCCTTGTTCTTTCTATCTAGATGGAGGTGGTGACAAGCTCTTGTTTCATGGTCATGTATTAGGCTGTTTGTGTTGTACATGTTGAGATTTTTCTTAATGAACATTATGTTCTGAAAGATATACTCACAAGAAACAGTTAGAATTCCTAGCTTTCTAAATAATTCTAGACAGTGGGCCCTGTTGTTGCTATTTGTTATTATCCTTATGGCTCTTTTTTGTACTTTGAACACAGTTTGTATGTTACTGGCACTTGTTCCCCAAAACATGATCCAATAGCTGAGGACTGAGTGTAGATATCCGTAATATGTTATTTTAAGACAGGTATTATTGCATACCGGTGCAAGGATTCTAAGAGCATAGCATGCTGTGGATAATTTCTTTGCCAAAATGTTGACATGGTTTGTCCATTTCAGTTGGCTGTCTACATTCATCCCTAAGAATTTGGTACTTGTTACACATTCTAATTCATTATTATTAACTTTTATTCTAGTGGCATTGTGGTTTTTGTTCAATTGGAAGTTAATATACTTAGTTTTCTTTACATTTAGGGTTACTTTATTTTTTAATGACCAGTTGTGGACATCATTGAGAGCCTCGTTTGCTCTTTCTGACAGTTGTGTTGGATTTTCACCTGTTATTACTATGTTGCTGTCATCAGCAAAAAGTATTTTTTCGCCATGTCTGATACTTTGTGGGAAGTCGTTAATGTATATAAGAAACAATATTGGGCCTAATACACTTCGCCTATATTCACATTTTCTGGGTCATACAGGTGTTTTATAAGGGAATTGTTTGAAACTTGTGATATCTCAACTCGTTGAACTCTGTTTTCCAAGTATGATTTGAACCACTTCTTTGTCACACCTCTTATTCCTATTTGCCCTAATTTATGAAGTAAGATTTTGTGGTCAACTGTATCAAAGGCCTTGGACAAGTCTAATACCACTTACATTTTCACCTTTGTCCAGTGCTTCTAAAATTACTTTAGTGAACTGTGCTATAGCATATTGTGTGCCTTTTCCGGGCCTAAAACCAAATTCTTCATTGGAAAGAAGATTATATTTATTCAGGTAATTTAGCAGTCTCTTTTTGACTAGTATTTCTATTATTTTAGAAATGATAGACAGTATAGAGATCGGCCTGTAGTTCTCTACATTTTCCACATCTCCGTTTTTAAGGATAGGTATAACTTTTGCTTGTTTTAGGTACTCTGGAAAGTATCCAGATTCGAAAGATTCATTAATTATGTGTGTTAATGGGCCCTTTATGGAGTCTATACAATCTTTAATTACGTAGACTGGGATTTCATCAAGTCCTACTGAAGTTTTATTTTTTAGTTGGTGTACTTCTAGTGCCACTTCCATTTCTGTAGTTGGCAAGAGCACCATTGAGTTTGTTGGCTGGTTCTGAGTAGGTAAATCATATGTATCTGGAAATTTCTGCTGTAATTTTTTTGCAATACTACTGAAATATGAGTTTACAAAATCAGCTAATTTTGTAAGGTTACCTACTAGTACATCTTTGTTTTTAATATGTGAATTGAGGTCCTTTTTAGCAGAGTTAGACGTTTCCTGTTTGACGATGTTCCAGGCTGCTTTGCTCTTGTTTTCAGCTTCAAGTAATATTTTGTTGTTTGAAAGTTTTTTTGCGGCTAGCAACACCTTTCTGTAAATTTTCCTGTACTTTCTGTAGGACTGTAGAACTTCTGGGTTAGATTGATTATTTTTTATGGAGTTGAGATATCTAAGAGTTTCTGAGGATTTTTTGATACCTGTAGTCACCCACTGATTTCTCTTTGTAGTTTTAATTTGATAAAGAGTTTTGGGAAACATCTCTTCAAATCTGAGTTTAAAAATTGACATGAACTTGATAAATTTCTGATTTGCGTTGGTTTCTGCGTAGACTTCCCTCCAACCTTCATATTCTATCTGGGATTTAAACTGATGCAGGGCTGATTTGGAAAACATTCTTTTGTATGTACAAAGTTTAGGAGGAGTTTCTACATGAATGTTAGTTTTTAAGATCTGGCAGAGATGGTCTGCTAGGCCCAGGTTTTGGACAACAATATGACATTTTTTACTATCAATATCTGTAGCTACATGATCTATAGATGAGTAGGATTCTTTCGTTATTCTAGTTGGACAATTAACAAGGGAGGATATTCCATAACAGCTTAGAATATTCACATATATGTTGCTAGCCTTATCAGGCTTCATCATATTAATGTTTAAGTCACCACAGATAATTACATTTGCTTTTGGTCCAGAAACTTTGTCGAAGCTTTGATTCAGTTTTGAGAAGAATATATCAATGTCTCCACTGGGAGAGCGGTGCACACAAAATATGACTAATTTTTTTGCTATGCCAGGTCCTATTATTTCAACAGCGGAAAGTTCGAAATATTTGTCCTCACCTAGATCCAAAAGATCATATCTTACTTTAAATGACATACCTTTTTTTACAGAGATACATGAACCTCCACCATTCATTGAGATTCTGCCATAGTAACATGCAAGGTCAAATGAGGCTAATGCAATGTGTTCAATTTGCTTCCCTTTGCACCAGTGTTCAGTGATACACAAAATTTGGCTATCAAATTTTTCCAATTCTACTTCTAGCTGTTGTGCTTTGTTCTTTATGGGTTGAATGTTTTGGTGAAACACTGTTAGGCATTTGTTTTCACTTATCTTGGTGGCGCCTTTCCCTTTAGACCTGATGCTAAAAAATCCTTTAGATGAGCTGGTGGCATGGTTATTCTTCTGTTGATGACAGTGGAGGTGAGTCTGTTGCCGGTTTGACTTGGAAGTTGGTGTATCTGAAGGTATCTGCCTTATGTTAGTCTTGTAACCGAGGCCGGGTACCAAAAATCCTGCAGAGTTGAAAGTTTCCTGGTTCTTGTGCTTCTTCTGTTTGCTTCTGTTATTGCTGATGATAATGGTGAAGCTGGTGAAAAGTCTTTCACTGTTGAAGACTGAGGAGCGGCCAATACTGATGAAAGGTCATTGGCTGTTGGCACATCAGGCGTTTTTTTTCTTGTTAATGATGCAGTTGCGTAGTATGTAGCTGCTTCTGCTGAAGCTGCTTTGGAAACTTCTGTCCTAGTTGACTCATTTATCTCAGCTGTTTTTGACGAAAGTGGAGATTCTAGTGCTGGACCTGTTGTCAGTGATTCAGTTTCATTTTCTTGTTGGAAATTTTCAGTTGCTGTGTTTGGTGGTGGAAGTGGTATGGTCGTGCTATTCTTGTCCTTAACTGCCTTCACTGCATTAAGGATTTCTCGACTAATGAATGATTTTCCGAGTTTATTTCTGTGAAGCCCATGCCTTGTAAAATGACTTCTCTCTGCGGATGGTACGTCCACATATGTGGCATCTGGGAGGCTTCGGCAGATTTTCTCAAATTTCGTATTAGTAACTGTGATTTCTTTGTTGACACAGGATTCTTCTATAAGATCATGTCTTTGTGGGATACTGACAATGAAGAAGTTAACATCTGTAATTTTCTGTAATGTACTTCTTAGAGCTCTTGTGGCGAGTTTGCCCTCGTTCCTATAAACATCATTAGCACCTCCTATTATTAGACAGTTGCTTCACAGCTTCAAAGAATGTTCACAGTCTTTTAAAACATCGCGCAAAGGGGCACCCGGTTTCGTTATTCCACTAACCTTGAATATAGTTTGCATGTTACACAAAATGTCGGCTAAGCCCTTTCCATGACTGTCTGAAAGTATGAAAATATCTTCTTTTTTCTTCTTACCTGTATTGGTAGATGTCTTGTTTGCACGATAAGTATGTTCCATGTATTTTCTGGTATTTCCTTTCTTGTTATTACAGGACTTCGTAGGCCTACTGAAATGATTTGTGGTCGCTGCACTTCATGAAAGTACTTCGTTTCTTTGGCTCTTTTCACATATTTCATATTCATCACACGTTAAAAATTCAAACTTATTTGCTTGTGGGAGACGAAAGTTGTTTTCGTTACGATTAACACGACAAAATGCATTCCACTTTTTCTCATCGTTATGCTTGGTACACGAAAATGTCTTCTATGAGCAATACTCTGTTTTAAACCATAAGGTGTTATAAGTGAATCGGTCTGTGGAGTAAGGAACTTTGTCACTTTTTGGCGATTTTAACTTTTTTACACAAACATATGAGACAGACCAAGATGCACCACACTGTCATGAAACGAGCCGCCCAAAAGAGTATCTTTATAAACGATGTATTTCTGTCTGAATGCTAGATGGGTAAAAGATACAGTGCGTTTGTTACATTAATACTTATAATTCCTAAAGCCTAGTCCACGGCCGCCTGTATTACAGGCCGGAGTCGTCAAGCTGACAACGTCGTAGCCTGTGACGTCAGCAGGCCGGCTGGCGTGACCAGGTAGGCCGAGATTTCGTCGAATGCAGACGACGTGTCAGATATAAATACGCAATCACTTTGTTTTTTGTAGATTTGGTCCCTATAAATAACACAGTAAGCTAGTAAAGCTAATTTCTCGCAGTATTACGCCGACTTTATGTCGGAATTACGCATTTTATTCTCGTTTCCTTGCAACGATGAACTTTTCAATAACTCACTTGTGCTTCATAGCAGTATGTTATGACATTTCTTACTCGAGATTTGGAGATACAAGTTCAGCAAACAATTTTGTATTTCAGTCTGTTATTTGAAATGTATTATCATGTTCCTTCCTATATAAATGACAAACTAAGATTAAAGTGTCTGACAGCTGCAGATTATCTTTCACACCTTTATATATGACGGTGGCATAGTAATAATAATAATAATAATTTTAACGAACTTTTTTGTGTATTGTTCATTATTATGTTAGATTTTTTTTTAATCACAGGTCACACACAATCTATTTAAATACTTTCACACATCTTTCTGAGTCAGAATGACCTGGAGACCTTGCTGTAGGATTTGCATAAGAAGCATGACTGAAATTTATCAGTGCTAGTTTATTTCATAGTGGCCACCCCATCCTTGCCAGTACTAATCAGAGCATTTAAGGACTGAGGTTATGGGTAAGAAAGCAGTTTCATAATTTTGTGTCAAAAGTTATGTAATGTTTTTAATTTACTATTAACTTCCTACTTCTTGGAACATATTAAATGATCATTTTGCAGTTTGGTATAATTGTTTACAATATGTTACACATAATGGAAACCAGCTTTTTGTAGATATCAGTAAGTGGCCCTCCACAGAGACGTGAATCTGTTACAAATATTTGCAGAGAAACATGTGATTCAACTTCTTGGCCAACCAGATTGAGTAGTAACTGCTTTTGATTTTGACAAGTGAGGAATTTATACTCTTCAGATATTAGAAGCTGCATAACTGTATATACAAAAGTGCCAAGTTCCACAACAATATCTGATGGCACAGTCAATCCACTTCGGACAAGGTTAGCAAAATATTTATCTGTGGTGTGTGTGCCTGAAACAAAATCAGTGCATGTTGTACAACTGAGCAATTGTGTTGTTTTGTGTGCTGCATAACCACAAACATACAGAAGCACAGATTGGTGTACATCAATATTTTCATTGCCTGTGGTGTTCAAAACACTTACAAACGGACTCATTTCAACATCCGTAGACATTACATCTGAGATGCTTACGTCATTCATTATTTCTGGAGAATACTTTACTGGGCCATATTTTGCAGATTTTATTCTCAAAACACTCATTATACGCAACTTCTTTTCAGATTCAAATACCTGGGTTACAGAAACATTGTAGTTTCCACCCGATAATTGACGCTACCTACTAAACCGTGATTCCAAATTATCAGTTTGTAGTTTTCCTGTCAGAAGATACTGCACACCCACACCACTGAATGAATATTCAACAACTTCTGAAATAACAGAAGTACTCTGATACAATGCCTGATGTGTGTCTGTGGTCAGACAACTGGTAGTGTCCACAGCCCTCCATCTCTCTAACCAAGCCAAAAAATTGTCAGGAAATTCATGCCTGTCATCAGAAGCACTAGTGGAATGCAGACACAATTCATTTTGTTTGTGAATTCCCTTTGTGCAGTTCTTAACATTAATAATATTCTACCAACGGAGAATGATTTCAACAAAGTGTAAAGTTCCTGAATTTTCACCATATTCAGATTTTAAGCCTCCAAGTGTTGTCTCATTAAAAATATTGCAGACAAGATTGACATTTTGTCTTTCTAAGCTACTGGGATACACTGATTTGTGAGTCAACCGAGGAGCTAATTTCAAAAGCTGGTTGAGTTCCTTTTTGTATAGGTTCTCAATATCTGAAAATTTTGCCATTAGCAGATCATTGGATGTTGAGTCAAAATTATTCCATTTTTCACTACTCTGGAACATTTTCCGCACTTTACATCGATCAGAACGTTTGAAAACCGGGAGCTCGACTAACGTACATGTAGCCGCTCTGACACCATGTGCAGTTACTGCAAACGGCCCTCAGAACTGAATTCTTATTATTTCTCTCTCTCTCTAAATATAAACAATTGGATTTCCACAGTCTAATCTACCTCAAACACAGGGTTTTTCAAGGTCTTGTATAAATCTAGTAATGTTGTATACTACTTTTTCTCATCGTTATGCTTGGTACACGAAAATGTCTTCTATGAGAAATACTCTGTTTTCAACTATAAGGTGTTATAATTGAATCGGTCAGCGGAGTAAGGAACTTTGTCACTTTTTGGCGATTTTAACTTTTTTACACAAAGATATGAGACAGACCAAGATGCACCTCACTGTAGTGAAATGAGTCGCCCAAAAGACAATCTTTATAAACGATGTATTGCTGTCTGAATGCTAGATGGGTAAAAGATAAAGTGCGTTTGTTACATTAATACTTATAATTTCTAAAGCTTTGTCTTACAACGAGAAAAGGCGAATTTCTCGTCCTGCTCTATTGACGGCACTCCGAAATATTACGCCGCTCATCAGCTAGGGCTGGATAAGACCATCGATTATCGATCAGGGCTGAGGAGGATATAGATTATCGTACATAATTCTAGAAGTGTAAACGATGCAACAGCCGCGGTATTCCGAAATAAAATAAAGGTGTGAACAATGTGATTTAAGTCAATAAGTTTATTAATGCAACTACGTTTTTCAACCCGAAACTCAAAGATTCAAGTTAAGCAAGCACCCCAGTTGCGAGACTTCTCGACAAACATGAGTGATTACTCCGAATCTAATAGACATTAGCTTCGTGAGTCAGTTTTTTAGTTAATGAGTTGACTCGTTAGTAAGTATGATTTTTGGTTAGCTAGTCAGATGATCTGTTTGATAATTAAAAGCTGTGTGGTCTCATGAGCACGGAACAAAACTTACCCGAATCTGCGTAAAAAATTAATATTTGGGTCAGCATTTGTAAAACTAATTCCTCTCTCTCAAGCCCTACTGTATGGGGAGAGAGGGAGATTTTAGTTTTAGGAAACAAAATTTGCGAAGTAAATAAGTATTTTTTATTTATCCGTTACCATTTTCCACCCAAAAATGAGAACATGGATTTGCTTGAATTACAGCACCAACTACCAAGAATCAAAAAAAAAAAGTTTAAGACAAAAATGTACGTAGTTTTTTTATGTCGAATCTGATTCTACAAAAAAAAAGAGGACCATTTGAAATTTTAAAGTTGCCTCCCGCCCCATGCCCCAGGGGGCTGGGGTGGCGGGCTAATTTTAGCACCAGCAGATGCCCCCTCTCGAAAATGATCAACTTTGGATTCTACACACGTTTTCTTGTGAGGCTTATTTTTCGAGTTATTCTGGTTTGTCAACTTAAAATATACACCCTGTATTGTAGAGGCGAGGGAATCTCTTCGTGTGGTACGCCTGATTCAGGGTGGAAGGCTTCTGATTGGCTTCCGTTGATGTAGACCCTGGACGGTTGGTTGTCTAGCGTGTTTGACAGGAGTGTGGTCAATTAGGTCTTTATTCCTAGCTCGTGGAGTTCGTAGTACAGCCTTGTGCCGGGCTGTGGCCTGGGAGGCTATTCTGTATCTTTCCGCCATTGTGCCGATCGTTTCGGTACCCCCGAACGGTCTGGTACTCGAATTAGAGCCCCTGCGTTATTCAGTGCGCATTTCGGAAGCGATACCGTTCGGGTCTAGAGAACCGAAGCGCTGTTGTCGGTTCGCGTCGCGCAAGCCAATCAAAAGCAAGCGGCCGCAGATCCGCGCATGCCACGAACACAAAGCGGCTAGCAGACGACACAGGCGCGCTATTCTTCCAAGTACAGAAAAGATAGCGTATTTGACTGTATTCTGCAGGTTGTCGTAAATGTCGCATTATGTCATCTTATTCTTATTCACACTGACATCGTGTTTTGGATTTTACGCTTCGGAAAATGAGTTACGAATAGTGTGTAGTACCACATTGTACTAATATATCTATAAAAACACCTGAAAAACTGATTATGAGAGTTTTAACGAATAAGATGATCAACAGAATGTGGTTCCAGCTCTCTCAAAGAGATCCAAAAGATTAAGTGGCCCACTTCCCTATATGATACGTCAACGATTTGGGTATTAAAAACAAAATAGAAAAAACGCATTCTCGAGAGCTCCTGCAGTTCGTCGAAGTATATAACATGCATCTCATGAATGAAAATGTTTCGTATATGTTGCTACAGTCTAAAAATATTACGGCGGAGATCTTTCATCTCTGTCTACTGTTGTTGAGGATTCGATCGCAGAGAAGTACTTGTGACAAGCAAGATTATGAAGGTGACTCCTGCTAGTTACATTTTCAGTATTTTGAGTTGTGCTCTTAGATTCCTGTCTAACCGCATACTCGGAAATCGCTACATATTCGGAAAAAATCGTGAATTATTTCTGACAAAAAAAAGTCACTGTCGGTTATTTCACTCACAGCAATTTCATATTTCGATTTTTAAACACAGAGAAATCACGAAATCGTTACTGAGGAAGTGCGCTCTTACACGTAAGTAATAACAAATATTGCAGAAAATTCTTCACTTGCACGAATAACATTGTCTTAGAACGTGTTGCATATATGAAGAGGAAAAATAAATTTTGTACCCCATCCGTGCGCGAACCCGTGTCATTTCGTATCGCATACACGCGTGCTAACCACTTTGCCACGCCAAACAACAGCAGCACAGAGCTCAATTCTTGTACTATTGCGGAGAGGAACGTAGGCTGACTTCGTTGCCAAGCGGTGCTGCGTAAGTCATAAATGCGTGATAGTTAGGAAGGTTTCCAATATCAGGCTTCACATAATTGCTTTCCATTGTTACTTGAAACTTGTAAACACGTTTCGATAATTACTGACTAAACCACTTCTGGGGAAAAGTCACTGGTAACGTCAGTTCACACTCATGTAATGTATGTAAGCAGAGCCTATGTCCTGATATTTAATGATCTTTAAACTCTTATTTGCATAACAGATAACACGTATTTTGAGAGAATATTGACCGAAAACGTTTTTTTAATGTAATCATTCACAGTAACAACCTAACCTAACCATATTTCTAACAAAGGAAAATAGTCTATTACGAACTCACTTTCCAACACGGTGCGTCTTCTGGTGATTCTCTAGTAACACAATCACTAAATCCAACCCTAAACCGCTAAATATGTTTAGAATAACAAATTATAGGTGTACATAAACCACAGCTCACCGATCGACAGGGCCATACCGAAATCCAAAACCTCTCGGTACAATGGTCATAAAATCGGTGGGTGAACCGTTCGGTAACAGGTCTCAGAAGCTTACTGAATAGGATATTTCGATGTTGTTTGTTTGTTGTTGTTGTTGTTGTTGTTGTTGTGGTCTTAAGTCCAGAGACTGGTTTGATGCAGCTCTTTATGCTACACTATCCTGTGCAAGCTTCATCATCTCCAAGTACTTACTGCAACCTTCATCCTTCTGTATCTGTTTAGTGTATTCATCTCTTGGTCTCCCTCTACGATTTTTACCCTCAACGCTGCCCTCCAAAACTAAATTGGTTATCCCTTGATGCCTCATAATATGCTCTACCAACCGATCCCTTCTACTGGTCAAGTTGTTTCATAAATTTCTCTTCTCTCCAATTCTATTGAATACCTCCTCATTAGTTATGTGATCGACCCATCTAATCTTCATCATTCTTCTGTAGCACCACATTTTGAATCCTTCTATTCTCTTCTTGTCTAAACTATTTATCATCCACGTTTCACTTCCATACATGGCTATACTCCATACAAATACTTTCAGAAACGACTTCCTGACACTGAAATCTATACTCGATGTTAACGAATTTCTCTTCTTCACAAACGCGTTTCCTTGCGATTACCAGTCTACATTTTATATCCTCTCTACTTCGACCATCATCAGTTATTTTGCTCCCCAAATAGCAAAACTACTTTAAGCGTCTCATTTCCTTATCTAATTCCCGCAGCAACACCCGATTTAATTCGACTACATTCCATTATCCTCGTTTTGCTTTTGTTGATGTTCATCTTATATCTTCCTTTCAAGACACTGTCCATTCCGTTCAGCTGTTCTACCAGGTCCTTTGCTGTCTCTGACAGAATTACAATGTCATCGGCAAACCTCAAAGTTTTTAAAACTGTGTGCCCGACCGAGACTCGAACTCGGGACCTTTGCCTTTCGCGGGCTGGTGAGGGTGTCACCTACTGAATACTGGGTGATGGTGTCGGAGAGGGAGGGGCTGTATAGGATGTGATCAGGGAGGGAGCTGTCGTTATGCCCTATGAAGGTGAAGGTATTGATAAGAATTCGTGTTGCGTTTTCGGTGGTGAGGAAGTCAAGTAGGTCAGTTCTGTTGCGACTGTGTGTGGTGTCTCCAAGTAGTTCGTGTCTTGCATTAAGGTCGGTTAGGAGGAAGTCTTCTTTAAAAGTTGTTAGGTAGTGGAGGAAGGATCTTGGAAGTGCTGTGTTTGGTCGGTTGTATAGGCAGGTTATAATGAGGCGTCTGCCTCTGGGGCGGGGTATGGATATCATGACTGCCTCTAGGTGTTGATATTGAGGCGGAAGTGGGACCTCTTGGGTAGCCAGGGTTGTCTTAGTGTATATCGCAACGCCCTTCTGCCGTCAGGTCGGTGTTTGGCATGATGGTCATAGTCGCGATTTAGTCTCATGTCAGTAGGTTTGGTCCAGGTCTCTGTTAGTCCCAGGATGTCTGTCATTTCTGTAGAGGCAGTCGTTGAGGAGGGCTCTGTGCCCGTGGAGGCCTTCTATGTTAACAAATGGAACGTTGATGAGTCTTCTATTGGGGTGTACTGCCATGAATGGGGATAAGTAGGGATGATGAGGATGTTGGCATTTGTTACTTGGCTCCTCAGGGCTTGTGGTTACCGTCGTCGTGACATTGTTGCCTGCTTGGTTGTACTTTAGGTCCTTGTGGAAGAATTTTTGGGCCACCTGTCGAAGAGTAGACATGATCCCTTGATGTCGGCCTTGGAAGAGGGAGGCAAGTGTAAAGGTGATGGTTTTTAGGAAGTCATCAATGAGAAGGCGAGGTCCTTGGGTAGCAGGGGTGTCAGCGAGGTGGAGGGGGGCTTGAAGATGGTCGTTTTCTGCTTGTTGGGGGCGGTTTTTGCATCTGAAGGAGCGGGAGGAGTATGGGCCACCGCAGTTGGCGCAGGTGGTGGTAATGGGGGGGTCTAGTTCGCAGGATGAGAGGGGTTGGTCCTTGCCACAGCGGCTGCATTTGTGTGTTGATGTGCAGTGTTCTGTTCTGTGATTGAACTGTTGGCATCTTTGGCATTGGATAGGAAGGGGATTACGTGGGTTAGATGGTTCCAACCTGTGGTGTGACAGGAATATGTGGACTCCATGTTCTAGCATGAAATCAATGTCCTTTTGATTGTTTGAGATGACTCGAATCATGGGGCCAAAGTTGACTGTCTTTCTTGATTTGCTTCTCCAGGCATTCAGGACAGGGATCCCCTGGCATTGGAGTTCGGCTTTGATATCTTCAGGTAGAATGTCAAAGCTGACATCTTTGATTACTACACTGATGTGGGGGGTTTTGTATGGTGAGGGGGGGCCGCAGTTTCCCCTGAAGGTTTTCCTCTCCACTGTCATTCTAGAGTCGAGGAGTTTCCTGAGCTCTTGTTGTAGCTGGTTCGGTTCGATGTCTTTGTAAGAGGTTAATTTGGCCGTCCTGCGATCTCTGAATACATTGAGGGAACCGTTGAAGTTTCGGAAAGAGTGAAGGTGTTCCCTGAGGGTGAGGGATAGGGTTTAGTTTGTGGAGTTTTCCGGGAGGTTCTTGAGGAAGTATATGGAGGGAGTAGAGGATTTGGTGGGTTCCTGGTTTGGGGAGTGGGTGGGGGATGATGTTGTGTTGAGGAGGTGGTGGGGGCAGAGGGCTATTGGTGAGGGGACGGGGGGGGGGGGGGGAGTTGAGGAGGCTGTTACGTCGAAGCCTGGGATCTTCTTGCTTGGTGTCATTGTTGGGGGGGAGGAAGGGGTGAGGGATATGTCTTCCAGTGAGGTGTGGTTTCTGGAGAACTTTTTCGTTCGCTGTACTGTTTGCCATCCTTCCTCTTCTAGTTGTTGGCTTTCCTGGGTGGAGTCAGACTGTAACTGGAGAGCAGGGTCAAGGTCTAGGGTGAGAGATAGCCTTTGAGTCTTTGAAGATGTGGTAGGAGTGGGGTAGGTTGAGGTTGCTGGTGGTGCATTGCTTGGAACGTCCATGTTAGTGGTTGGGGGGTCGCCTTTGTTCTTGGGTTGGCGAGATTGGTATTTCGCTATCCGGGGAGGGAGGGGGAAGAACGGACTGGTGTGGAAGTGTGGTGGCACTAGAGTGGGGTGGACCTTCGCTACACTTGCTCCACGTATGTGGGAGACGGGTGCTGGCCGCCTCGACTCTATTCAGCTCGAGGGGGCAAGCCACCGGGCCCTGGCATGGTAATTACCCTAGCTGTTTTAAGGGGGGTGCGACACTGTTGTGCGCTGTGGCTGAGACAAAACTCAGTGGTCCAGGTGTACAGTGAGTGTTCACTCGGCGGTGGCGACTCAGTCGACGAGTTACGACCGAGCGCGTCCTGTCATGGAGCGCTGATGACTGTGGCACCCTGGGTGTGGACACGACATTGCTTTTTCGTAAATCGACAATGTTGCTTCACCCCGTGTGCCGCCGTCGTTTCAGAAAATTGTGAGGGAGGGGTACCAGCCTGCCTCCCTCTGTCATAGGTGGAGAGCCGTACCGCGCTATAGCGACCGCGTCGATGTTGATTGATGCCGACTGAGAAAGCGGCCTCCACTGGCTGCCGGTGCTGCTAAACGACTGCCGAAGTTGTACTATCGGCATGCTGCTGGGCGGCGTCTGAGCTGCGCACGCTACGGCCGCTAACCCGCGACTGAAGGCCCTACGCCGCGTGCGCCAGGTGGTGAGGGCAGCGCGACGGAGCAGGTCCGCCCGCTACAGCCGCTGCCAGCCGACTGTGAGCGCTGCGTTTTTTTCTCTCTTTTTTTCCCATTCCTTTCTCTGAGGGAGAAGGGCGGGCTGTTCTAGGGCGTGCGTTATGCCCTTTTCAGCCATAGGGTATAGTTTTATTCTGTTTTGGTAAAATTTATTTTGCTCGCTGGGGGTGCATGGGGGCGGGGGGTATTCTCCCAAGCTGACTATGAGGAGGTAACAATTGGGGATGTCTGTGTCTTGTTCTAGTTTCACCAACAGATTGTCCCGCCAAACCTTGTCATATGCTTTTTCAACCTCGAGCATCAGGGCTGCTGTGTACTTGGTTAAATTCATTGAGTTCATGACGGCCTCCGTGATTCTTAGCAGTTCCGTCGACAGTGTTTCTTGGTATGCGAACTGTTCCCTCCTGATCACATTTCCGTCCAGTAGTGGTTGTCTGATGCGTGGGATCAGGACTCTTTCGAGTATTTTGGACATAGGTTGAGTAGACTGATCGGACGGTGGTTTGCCGCTCTTTTGTGGTCTTTGCCTGCTTTTCGTATTGGTACTATCTTGCTTATCTTCCACGCTGTTGGGAAGTAGCAGAGGAGCATGCAGGCTGTCGGCCACGCTTCTGGACGTCAGCGGGGGCGGCAGGACGCTGCTCAACCCACTTGGCGGGTGCCTTGTCAGTGGCAGCGGAAGCGTAGCTCTTCCCGGTTCGTACCAGTGCAGAATGCGCCGGCTGTCCTCTTCTTGTGGCGGCACGCCGGAAGGTAGTGCAGCCGCGGTAACACGCCACGTTTCTCCCCACAATGGCAGGATGTGGGCGCGTCCGTCCTGGGGATTTTGCACTCCCGACTGGGATGGTCCCCCGCGCATTTGACACAGCGGTGGGGCCTCTTGTAGTATTTCGCCACGTGGTCCAGGCCTCGGCAATTGAAGCACTGCGGCGGGCCGCATCTCCTGCGCAGCTTTTCCACAGTGACGCCGACATCGGCCACGTGGGTCAGCTGGTGCGTTTCTCGACGCTGTCATCGAGAACTGCCATAAACAGCGGCATATCGGAGAAGTCCCTGGGTGACTTCATACGCGTCGTGGCACGTATCGGGAAGCACAGGTCCTCGAGCAGCTCCGCAGGTACCCAGGGTCCATGCTGAACGGGAGCTTGGGAAGACGACTTTTAGAGTCTTCACCGGCTCCGAGGAGTGGGTGAAGCTGTGCAGTACCTCTCTCTCGGCGAGGTCCATGACCCCACGGTAGACCTCTGCAGTCTTCGTGATGACGCGATGCAAGTCGCGCCCTGTGACTCGGAACGTCGCGTTCCCTTTGACTGCAGCTTTGATCTTCTCTCGAGATTCACGGAAGCCGCCAGTCCACTCGATGACCACATGGGGTGGCGGGGGCGACTTGTTCTGCTGCTGCTGTCTCTCCATGGGCTCGCTGGCATCGAGGCCAGAGAACCGGTTGCCGGTGTTGACCGCCGACTGTTGCGCATGCACCACAGCCCTGTCTGTGTGCTTACGAGAGGGCTGCATGAAACCCTCGTCGTCCACGGTAGGGGGAAGGGCCCTGGATCCCTTCCGCGACGCCTTCCGCTGTGTGAGGAGCGTGGGCGCTCTACTAGACGTCCTAGTGGCGGACCTCTTGGAGTCAGTTTGCGCGCTCGCGTCAGCTGGCCGCTTGCGCTAGTGCTGCTGCACTTTCATTGATTCGCAAGACGGTTTGGCGCCTGGGATGAGGCCCATCAGGAAGACGAGCTGCCTTTCCGGGCTGGGTCACTTGCAGGCGCGGTCTCCATTGAAGTGGTGTCCTCAGGTGCGTGAGCCGTCACTGTTACGACTCGCGGCTGCGGAACGGCCGACTGTGGCGAGGCCGAGGGTACGGCCAGCGGGCCACCAACATCGAGCACGCGCGGGCAACGGCGTGCAAGGGCGTGCCCCCATCCGCCGAAAGTGCGCGCCTGCCTTTCTGTGTAACGCCAGTCCTTCTGGGCCGGTCACTCGTAGGTGGGCGGCGGTTTCTGGCCGCCGACGGGGCAAGCCCCGCCGTGCCACTCGCTGTGTCAGCCGAGACTGAGGTCGCATAACGACTGCGATGGTCCGCCGACAGAGCAGGCTCTGCCGGACGGCGATCTGCCACACCCTTCGCTTCTTCACTGCTGTGCGCTCGGTACGGCATCACGGCTCGGAATGCCTCGTTGTTGCCTTTTTTTTTTTTTTTTTTTACCTGTGTGGTGTCGTTGCCGAAGTGCTACCGCCTTTGGCGGCTGGACTTCCAAAGTTGAAAGGTGGGTTTTGTACATCTTTATTGTAATCGTTTGTAGGACTTTGGGCTCACAGGGGTCCTTTGTGCCCTACATACCTCAGCTTCACTTTTTACTGCGTTGTGAGGGCCCTAGGAACCTTGACTTTATGCCAGGGTTCAGGTTGAATGGTTGCGACTCCTTCGAGTTGCCTCGTCGATGGCCTTAAGTCGTCTATTTTGGTGATGAGACGCTGTACATGCATTTGAATTACTTGATCTATCGGTGAAACCTGCAGTTCGTCATGTAAGGAAATAATCCCGGACCACCTGGGCGCCTTGAGTATGATTCGTAGACACCGGTTTTGTAAGCGTTGTAGTTTGCGGACATTGGTGGTGGAGGTGATTCCCCACGTAGCGCAGCCATATAACATCGTGGAAAGGATTGTCGCGCGGTAGATGCGAAGCTTCGTTGCTACATTCAGCTCTGGTAGAGTCCATGGATGGCGCGAATGATTTTGAGACTTTTGTCGTTAATGTGGGCTGAAAGCGTAAGTTTATGGTCCAGGGTGACCCCCAAGTACTTCGTTCTGGTGGACCAATCGATGGCATGGTCATTGATGTGGAGGCGGCAGTGAAGAAGCGGTCTCCGGCGAGTCGTTTTGAGTGCATTGATCGTGATTTTGTTGTCAGTCGCCCGCAAGAGGAGGATATCGACCTGGCGCTGCAAGCGTGTAATGGCCGTATCTAATGAACGGCTACTGGTAAGAAGAGCCGTATCATCAGCAAATTGTGCTAGCATAATGTTCGGCAGTTTGGGCATGTCATTCACGTAGATGGTGAATAAGATGGGAGAGAGTACCGACCCTCGCGGTATGCCGTCTGACAGAGGTTTCGTGTCTGAGTGTTGATCGGCCTGTTGGACGTAAAAACGGCGGTCGGTCAAGAAGCTGTCAACGATCTTGATGTAGCAGTTGGGGATGTCGGTGATGTTCTGTAGTTTACTTAAGAGCTTCTCTCGCCACACCTTGTCAAATGCTTGTTGTACATCGAGGAAAATGGCTGCTGTATAGTGGTTTAGGTTGATTTGGTTTGTAAGGTGTTCTGAGATCCGGAGCAGTTTCGGTTGAAATGCAAATTGGTCGGGTCGAATGATGTCGTTTTCCAAGAGGGGCGGCTTGATACGGGCCAGGATGACACGTTCAAACGTTTTGCCCATCGTAGAAAGGAGACTGATTGGTCGGTGGTGCTCAGGCTGGAGTAGGTCCTTACCCGGTTTTGGGATGGGTGTAATCTTGGCCAGTTTCCATTGTGGGGGGGAAATGTTCCTTCAGCAGACATTCATTGAACATTCGCGTGAGTAGCACTAGCGGTTTCCGAGGTAGGTGTTTTAGATGGTCATTCGAAATTCCATCAGGCCCGGGAGCAGATCTGGAGTGTAAGTTCCTGAGAATGCGACGAACTTCCCTCGGCGACGTCAGTTGCGGCCGGTCTCCGCTGGGGTGTTGTCTTATGCGGTGCGCCTGTGCCAGAGTGCGCGCGTCCTCTTCTTCGTCGTTGTCAAAGTCCGCAAAATTCAGGCGTGATTGCGTCTCATAAGCATCCGCAAAAAGTTCGGCCTTTTGTGGAGGTTGTCAAAGATGAGATTTGTGCCATCCGTGAGTGACGTTTTTGGCGGCCTGGGTTTTTTGATGTTACGGATAAATGCCCATTCATCACGCGAGAGGTGTTGGATTTGTGCCATCCGGTCCTCCCACAGTTCAGCGCGCCATTCCTTGCAACGCCACGTGAGTTCTCTGGAGAGCTGGTGCATTTCGCGTTTATATGCCGGGTGGCGAGTTTTTTGCCATTTTTTTACGGGCTCGATTCTTCAAATATTTCAAGTCCTGCAGTGCTGGCGGCAGTGGTTCGCTATATGGTGTGGAGAAGCTTCGTTGAGGCCTGGTGGGCGGCTTTCTTGATTTTAGAAGTCAGACGACTGACGGCGTCGTCGAGTTGCTGCGGGGTTGCTAATGGCTCCGTGGGGCGCACATTGTTCTTCAGCCACCTGGCGAAGGATATCCAATCTGTGGTGATTTTCGTTTTCGGTGACAATGTTGGAAGAGCTCCAGACCGTGTTCCAAGAACAGGTTGGTGATCAGAAGTTAAGTCATTGATCGTTTGGAGAGAGCGATCGGGATTCACATTTTTTACGATGGCCACATCTAGTACATCTGGCTGATGGCGTTGAACAGTAGGCAGTTAAGTCGGTTCTTCCGGACCTTGGGTGAATGCTTGGAGCCGAATTTCAAGATCGTACAGACGGGTTCCTTTGACATTTGTCTGCCGCGAGTTCCAAGCTACATGTTTCGCATTAAGATCCCCGCAAAGGAGGATTCTGTCGTATCTATCAAAGATAGAGATGAAGTCTTCATCCGTGAAGGCCGCACCAGGGCTCAAGTAGGTGGCGACGAACGTAAGCTTCCCGTGTGTGCAGTGGCTTCGAGACTCGTCATTTCTGGCAAGGATTCGAGGGAGAGAGTGAGTGAAGATCGGAGGTAGATTGTTGTGCCTCCGCCTCGCGGATTGTGGTGGTCCGTGCGTTAGCCCACCATATTGCGAATGTTGAAGGCTTGGGTGGGTCGCAGATGCGTTTCTGTCAGTAGGAGGACGTCAATTTTGTGTCGTTCGACGAAGTCGGTGAGTTCTACTTTCTTGGGAGCGACGCCGTTGGCGTTAAAGAAGCAGAATGTGAGGTTTCTGTGTCGATGGCGCTCTTGATCCATATTAGTCGGTGAAAAAGGCCATGATTCCTTCAAGTAGAGTGAGTAGTTTGGATAATAGATCCGGTGCGTCGTTGAATTTGCGAGCTGTATCTGCTATGATGGCAAAGACGTTTTTGGTTTCTAGTAAATTGATTATTGACCCAATGTTCGAAAGTGCGGCGATAATATCGGACAGACCGAGGGCGTTGTCCATGGATCGTTGCTGCTGTTGTTGCTGGCGAAGATCTTGCAGACGTTGGCGCGCCGTGTTTTTCTGGCGAGCTGGTTGTTGGGGTGGGGGGGGGGGGGGTGCTGGAAATAAGGACGATGCAGCCGTCCAGGGGGTCCGGAGAGATGGGAAATCCTTCGGTGTCGCCGCAAACGACGGCTGTGGTGGTTGTTGTGGCTCCTTGGATGGTGGAGGTCGCAGTTGGTAAGCGTGTATCGCCTTCTGAAATTCAGGGCGACGACGCCAAGTGGCAGGGTGACCTTCTTGGCGACAGTTGGAGCAGATGGGTGGCTCTGTTCGTGGCTTAGTACAGTCCTTTGCGTGGTGGTGGCCGTCGCCACAGCGTACACACCTGACCGGCATCTGACAGTACCGGCCAGTGTGATTGAATTTGAGGCATTTCTTGCACTGGGCAGGTCCGTCAAGTGGCTTGTAGTCTTCAACCTTTACTCAGGTGTGGAAGAGATATTGTATATCGTAGATGGTGCGGCTTTTCTGTCCATGTGGTAGAGTAACGCAGTAAGCCGACTGTGGGATCAGTTTCTTGGAGGCTAGGTCGCGTTTCTTGAACTGGTGGACGTTTGTGACCGTGAACTGCATGTGGCGAAGTTCGGCGGCGAGTTCGTCTTCGGTAATTTCCTCAGGGATGTTCTTGAGGACCACTTGGAGTTCTCTGTCTTCTGCTGCTTGGTGGGTGAAATATGGCATGTTGATGGAATGGAGGTAATCAAGCGCTGCTCGTTGGTCCGCCAGCGTCTCAAAGTGGTATTTAATCTGATTGTTCTTGTAGATCGCTTTGAGTGGTCCGTTTATCTTCTTTTTTAACTGAGTGTTGAGTTCCAGATATTTTCCGGTGTAGTTGATAGTGACAGGTGGTATTCTCGACTTCGGCGGCGCTGGAGCTGGGGTGTCCTGAGTAGTGGTGTTGTTAGGCTGAGGCTGGTGTTGGTCTTCCTGTGCTGCATCTGGTTGCTGTAATGGTTCATAGTAGTTGGTGGTAGGTACAGTTCGTGATTCTGTCTGCAGGGGTGTGGTTTCTTCGGCTTTCCTGCGTTTGGTGCCTTTCCGGCGGCGTCTGACTTCTTGAAATGGTGCATCAGAGTCGCTGGGTTCATCCTGATAGTCCATGGCTTGCTGTTGAGCAGTCGGAATTCGACTCGTTGTCCCGTATTCGTCAGAATTTTAGTTGTCACTGGTGGATGGGTCGTCTTGATCCCGTCTTCTTGCGAGTTCCTTTGCTCGTGCGTCGCGGTCGCGGCGGAGTTGTTCAAGTTTCTCTTGGATCATTGCAGTGCGTAAGTCTTCAGGTGTGGGGGCCGGTGGGGGCGGGGTGTCGCGGTCGAGCGCCCTGAGTGGTCCTGCTCGCGAGTTCTACCTCGGCCCTGAGCGCCTGTTCTGGCCCAGAGGGACGCGGGCTGGCCACCCGCGGGTGGGGCCCTGGCTCCTCGTCGTCCCCTACTCTATCCATCCTACAGGTGCGGCTAGTCCGCACTATCTAGCCTGCTCTCTATGTCGGTCCTATAACACGACAAATTGCTTTGTACTCGCTAGAAAGCAAGTGAATCGCGGAGTTTTCGTAGTTCTCGATAGCGGCGAGTCGCACAAGGCTTCCACACACACACTACGATCGCTAAGGGACTCCAACCCTTCCTTGTCGTTGTTGCCTGCCGCCTCGTCTGTTTTCCGCCTGGGCGCGGACGGCCGAGGGAGCGTCTGGCAGCCTTCTGTGCTTGCTGCCCGCACTGGCGAGCAACCACGGCTTTGAATACTTTGCAGCCACGATAGCTCGCCACGTGCGGGCCGCCGCAGTTCGCTGACTTCGGTGCGTGCGATCTTGGAAGTGGCAGAGCCTACTTGCGTGGGCGCCGGCGCACTTCACACGTGCCTCGGGAAAGGAACAGTGGCGTGCCGCGTGTCCCATCCCCTGGCAGCGGAAGCACTGGACCAGTCCTCTCTTCTGTTTTAGGCTTTCCGTGGTGACCGTGGTGTTGGCCACCCTCTTCAGCTCGTAGAGCCGCCTGTTCTCTGGTGTATCGGTGGCGGTCACCAGCAGGTAGGCGACTCCTCGTGTGTGACGTGAGACTTGACCCGCGTCACGTTTCGGACGTGGAAATCGAGCTCCGCCAGCTCTTCTTTGAGCAGATCCGGCTCAGCCACCAAGGGGAAACCCTTGACGACTTCAGCAGCCTTTCGGGGATGGCGGCGTGCGAATACCAGTGCTGGCCCTGGATCGACGCTTCGGTCGATGTAGTCCTGCGTGTTAGACACTTGCATCCGTACAAGGTTCACTGAGACATCTCGTAAGGTGAAGTCTGCAGTCGTCCACTGCCTCACGAGCTGTAGGAAGCCCTTGTAGTCTTTGGCCACCTCAAAGACAATAGGCGGCGGCCGTCGATGAGACCGCCCGGTGGTGGGGGCTGTCTCTCCTTCGTTGTCCGAGCAGCCGGATTCTGCAGCGGTCGTGGGCGCCGTCTGCGAGGACGTTGACTGCTCCGGCATCTCGTCGTCTGCAAGCGCGCCGAAGAGGTTTGCAGTCGATGTGGGAGGCGGGGAAGGCATCGCCCTGGGTCTGGCCGCCTGTCGAGACGTGACGGTCGTCCAGGTGGCGCCGCCACGCTGTCGTCTGGGATGGCGCGTCTTCTGCCTCCTGTGGTTGAGACAGTTGGCTGCCTCTTCTTCTTGGGTGACTTTTTAGCGACGTGTTGAGCCGTGGAAATCGGCCGTTTGCGACGGTGTTGTGGTGCGCTGGCCGCCGTCCGTTGCGCACTCTTCTCTGGCAGGAAGTCGTCCGTATCCGTGACGATGTCGTCGTCTTCTCCTCCTGACTGGAAGTCCACGGTCGATGGCCGAGTCGTTGCAGGCGGCGGGTCAGACGGGGTCGCCGGAGGAGCGCGCTCCTCCGAACGGTGGTTTGCCACGCCAGCATCTCCAGTCGTCATAGTTGGGGGGTCGAAACTCCGGGCATGCCCACGACATCACTGCTCACTGCCGGAGCGGCGATTCGCGTGTGCCGTGGCGTGGTCTGACGTTTTTTTTTTTTTTGTCTGCAAGCCCGCAGCTTGTGCAACTCACCGCGTACATTTGTAAGGTAAGGGTTTTACAATATTTATTTACATGTGAAGGGACTGGCGTACCTGGGCCTCAGGGCCCTTAGCTGACCTTCTTTGGTCATTATACAGTACTAAATTTCTTTTTCTATATTAGGTGAATGGGCATCTCTTAATGGGTGTCTAATCTATTTCGTTTCTCAGGCACTTTTTTTTATTATCTCATTTTGTTCGTTTTCGTTCGTTGCATCTGCTTGGGCGGATGTCACAAGACATTCATTTCAGTTCGTCGTTGATCCATTAATTCAGTTTTTTTATTACAGAGGCAGCTAATCCTCTGACCGAACACGCTGAGTTACTGTGCCGGCTAGCGCATTGGGACCTTGAAGCGGTGTCCAGGTTGGGGTTGGGCGACTCCTAAATCTCGCAGTTGTGGGGCGGTGTCTGTTAGGCTGTCTATTTTGTTGAATAGTTTCTTGGCCTTATTCTTAATGGCAGTTTTTAGTGTGTCCATGTTGGTGACTGTGTAAAGCACTTGAATGCTTTTCCCGGGGGGGGGGAGGGGGGGGCGAAGGGTCCATCTTAGGACTTTGTTCTGAACTACTTGCAGGGATTTTAATTGAGTGTTGAGTGTTGGAGGCTATCCCCCATGCAGTGTCTAACATCCCCACCACAACAAAGGTCAATAATAAATTATGATTGTAGTGTTGGTCACGCTGCTAAATATTGCATTTTCGGGCAACAACAAAGTTATATTATGTGGCAGGTATCACTAAAGCAGTTAATAAAGTCATTTCTTGAAATAATGGATAAACTAGGCACTCATCTTTTCGTGTTTCCCAAGCTGGTCTCGTTGTGAACTCATGGCTCAATCGTCGAAAATCTAGGTAGTGATGATTCCAAGCTCGGATGCAAAGAGGCCTAGGTGTTATTCTGCGATATTCAGAAGTTTTATAGACGTGTTTCATAAACCATTCTTGAAGATTAAACTTTTGCAAGTTAGGACAATGGTGATGTAAAAATGTAATCAGCACTCCGAATTTAAGTTACACTTCTTTTTTATTACTTTTGTTGTAACATCACTTCACAGTATAAAACATACTTGAAAATATCTTCCTCGCTGTTAAAGTTCACATTTCATAAACTGACTACAATTTGCGTCTTTTCAACATGACGACCACGACTTGACTCTCTGATAACCGCTTACGCGCCCAAAATTCAGAGTTACAAGTATGTCAAAGATCATAGTGACAAAAGAACGAATACACACAAGAATAATATCATTGCAATATAAACATATCGATGTATTGAAGTACCTCTACATTAATGAAATCAAATCTGAATGTTGTCACAGAAATATTTTACAGAAACACAGTAGAATATTGCTGGTATTGAGAGGTTGAGGTGAGGTGCCGTAATGGTTACGTAATTCAAGTACCATTACAAGTGCTACCATAAAGAAGAGCTGGGAGGACTGGTGCCTTGTATAAACTGATTTTTGTTTCTTGATTTAACTCTTCGCTGATGAAGAAAGGTATTATTGCTTTCCCCATTTATGGCGGAGGTGGCTGTGCCACTCCGTCAGTCGTCTGTAGGACCTGGAACGTGTTGTTAATGGGGGTTGCTGTTGCTGCAGCAGTTCTCAGTTGTCTGGTTGGGACGATGTGGGTGGCTCTTGTGAAGCCTTTCTCGTCTGTGGTGCCCTTTCTCCGCTTCCTTCCTGGTTTGCTGGGAGTGGGGCTGGGGGCTGTTGGCGAGTTCTTCCTTTTTCTGGATTCCTCCTCATATTCCATCTCCTGGTGGCCGGCGGTGGCTCCTTGTGTCCTATCCCGGTTTGCCCCCTATGCAGCCTGGCAGCTTGGCGCAGGGTGTCGGCCTTGTGGGACGCCCCAGATGGACTTTCATTCTTGAATGGTGGCCTGGATGGGCCATCGCTCCTGGATGGCGGCCTGGAAGAGCTGTTGCTGTCGGACGACCTGCTCGTCGACCTGGTGGGTGCATCCCTCAGCGGGATCTGCAGTTCTTCTGTGTCTTCCAGGTAGTCCTTGGGGATGGGAGGTGGCACTGCCTGATAAGGGGTGAGTGTGTGCGTGTTCCTATCCATCTTTGGGGCGCGTGGAAGTGGGTGAAAGAGGATAGAAAGCTAATCCAGTCACCGCGGACTGGTCCCACGTAGAGGTGGCCCTGGGTAACGGCGATCCCTAGCGTCCATAGGCGCAATAGCAATTGATATTGATCAATTCCTGTGTGCAGCTGGAAGAAAAGTTTCGTGTGTCTGGCACACTGGGAGCTGTGAGTCAAGGACTCTTCACAACAGTGTTGCTCTTAATTTTTGCTTTGCCTAAAGGTGGCAAGCGGATTTTCCTGCAAGCAGGAATTTTCTTCACTGGAGCTGTTCGGTTCTTCACTGAAGCTGATGTTTTCCTGCAGTCAGGAAATCTTCAGTTCTTCGATGGTGCAGCAAGTCTTCAGTAGATTGCCTCAAGGTGCCGATCTCGGAGCATAGCTCGACACCTCACGTAGCGGAGTCTCGGCATCTTCTTTCCCTTGTGCAGCTCAACCTTCCTCCTTGCCTAGCTCTATGCGCGATGCAAGTGTTGTCTGGGGAGCGACCCCTGGAGAAAGGTGAGAGAGGCGGCGAGATGGCTTCAGCCACCAAAGTGGCTACTGCGGCTTCCTGCTGGCTTCTGGCGCTGGTCACTCACTCACTTTTCCTTATGAGCAGCCCTTGGCTCGTGGTATGGCAGGGTGAGCGTCTAGCGCTATTCCTGCATATCACAACTTAAGGCATTTGAGGGAACTGACTTACTCGGACTGGCCTGTCAGATGCATTGCATCCCTCGACCGTTCAGAGTTTTTTTTAGGCTCGCAACTGGTCAGGCCAACGTGTAGTCAGCCTGCGGTGGATATTGTGGCCCAGTGCCTGTATGAGCCTGTTCTGTGACCGATCGGTCTCTTGGTAAACCAGTCTTGCCGACTGACGGAAATGGCCCTTGAGCAGCGGGGTCCCAGTCTGCTCATGTAGTTGGGCGAGCTGGAGTACCCAGTTTGCACCCTCTGGAGCTCAGCAATATGTGTCTCAGTTGCATAGCCCCACACCACAGCTACATACTCTAGCACTGGATGGACCAGTGCCAGGTATAGGGTGATGCCGTGGCGAGGGGGAAGTGTCGACGTTTGATTGAGTAGGTGGTATAGGGCCCGTAGACGTCCTATAGCTCTACCCTTTATCCCTTGAACTTGAACTTGCGGACGCCACGTCAGCCTCTTATCGAGGGTAACCCTGAGGTACTTAGTGGTCTCGCACCACGGGACGGGGCCTCCCGCGTTCATGACCGGCTCTAGATCAGGTGGAAGCAGTCGTTTTGTAAATATGACCACTTGGCTCTTCGCGGCGTTGAATTTGAGCCGCCATTTAGTGGACCATCTTCATAGTGCTTCGCAACCAAGCTGGAGATGTCGTCGCATTTCGAGAATGTTCGTGCTATGGACGAGTAGCACTGTATAGTCGGCATATAGCGCCAGCGACACTTGCGCCACCTGCGGAGCGTCTGCAGTGTAAAGGGAGTACAGCAGGGGTCCGAGTACGCACCCCTGCGGCACTCCAGCCTGAATTGGGCGTTGTGTACACACTCCCTCGTCCAGGCGCACGTGGAATGTGTGGTTTTCTACATATGATTTCAGTAGCACCACATGTGGCGTCGGGATCCCGTGCACAAAAAGTTTGTACACGAGGACGTCATGCCACACCAAGTCGAATGCCCTGCAAACGTCCAGAAACACTGCCCCTAGGTATTCCCGGTTTTCCAGGGCTTGCATGGCCTCTTCCACGAGTCGCAATAGTTGGTGCACGGTGGAGTGTCCCTTGGGAAAACCGAACTGTTCGTCTGGAAGCAGATGTTCAGCTTCCACGTGCCTGAGGAGCCACTTTGCGTATAGCCGCTCGAAGACCTTAGACAGCGTCAGGAGGAGGCTAGCAGGACGGTAGGATGCCGCCTGTCTGGGGTCCTTGTTTGCCTTGGGGATTGCTACCACTTCCGCATGTTTCCACACGGAAGGGTAGATCCCCGTACGCAGGATCGTGTTAAAGATGTCTGTCAAGTTCTGGTGGGTCCCTGCTGGAAGTTCGCACAAGAGGATGCTGACTTAGAAGCTTGACTGCAGCGACGCGGTGGAGCTCCTCGGTGGAGAAGTCCTTGGGCAGGTGTAGTTCCAGTCGTAGCGCCCTGTTTTGTATCATCTGCAGGCACTTGAGATTTGTATTGGCTGTGATTCCCCACACGACCGCGGCGTATTCCATCAGCGGTCGTATGGCGGCCTTGTACAGCGTGAGACCGACGTCTTCTGGCAGTGTTGACGTGGGGTGAGCACTGGGTAGAGCAGCCTCAATCTAGCCAGTGCCTTGCCCCTGATGTTTTCCACGCGTTGCCACCATGTGAACCGCCAGTCTAATGTGAAGCCTAAGTACTTTGCTGTGTCGTTCCACTCGACTGGCATTCCACACACCGAGACTGTTGGCGCGTCGTGGCGGAAGGGGCGATTTGCTATTATGATCGCCTGACTCTTCTCGCCATTGTAGGTGAGGCGCCACTTCTTTGCCCACTCCGTGAGCTCATCGGTGGCTGCCTTTAGAATCCACTGTAAGATGTCAATGCTCCAGCTGCTGCTGTAGATCGCCGTGTCGTCTGCGTAAAGTGCCGTCTGGACTCGGTTTGTGCGTGGCAGGTCGGCGGCGTTGAGGGAGTAAAGCGTCGGACCGATGACCAAGCCTTGAGGTACACCCGCAACTATTCGGCGCTCCGTGGAAATTCCATTGGCTGCGCGGACGTGAAACGTCCTGTCCTGCAGATAGCTGTGCAGGAGCCTCACGTGCGACATAGGTACCTCCAGCACAAGTAGCTTGTACAGGAGGCCGTCATGCCACACGGAGTCAAAGGCACGAGACACGTCCAGCAAAAGAGCGCCCAAATACTTACGTCGGTCAACAGCCCTGAGCGCTTCCTCCGTCAGGTGCAGCAGCTGGTGCGTCGTTGAGTGTTCCCATCGAAACCTGAACTACTCTTCAGGGAGAAGTGCCTCGGCGTTTATGTGGGCCAGCAGGCAGACCAGGTAGAGCCTTTGAAAGACTTTTGATGTTGCTGGCAGGAGGCTGATGGGGCGGTAGTGTTTAGCGAAGCGAGTGTCCTTCCCTGGCTTGGGAAGTGCAACTACCTCCGCATGCTTCCAACAGGCTGGGTACACGCTGGTGCGCAGTATCCTGTTGAAGATCGTTGCAAGATGGTGTGCCTTGGTGTAGGGAAGCTGCTTCAGCAATATGTTGGTGATGTTAACTGGTCCGCCTGCTTTCTTGCATTGCAGGTGGCGAAGTTGCAGCTGAGCCTCTTCCGGCGAGACGGGCTGGATCTGGTCGTCTGCCGCACGTTTGCAGGTAAATGCAGGGAGGCGATCAGCTACTAGGTGAACGTGTTGTTCGTCAATGGGCTCGTTGATTAATGTGAAATTTGCAGCAAATGTGTCCATGCGTTTGCCTTGGCGTCTGGTTCGATGACAAATCTGTTGCCCACTTGAAGAGGTGGGATGGGCTGAGTGCGGCGGAGTAAGTTTTTCACTGTCTTCCACGCCATCCCGTCCTCGATGCTGAGTTCTTCAACTTTGGAGGCCCACTCGGTGTTCCCGTGCGCGTCCACGTCGGCCTTTATGTGGCGACGCATCCTGTTTAGCTGCCTTTTTGTGCCTGGGTCCTCGGTCAGCTGCCATTCCTGTTGCAGTCTGTCTTTGGCAGCTATTTGGTCTCGAATGTGTTGTGGGAGAATGCACGGCGTGTGTTCGTCTGCTGCCTGGCGCCTTGCGGATGTTGCAGCTGTTGCTGCCTCCGTAATGGCTCATGTCAGGTGTTGTAGTGAGACTTCTGCATCTTCAGCGTAAACGTCAGGTATTGTCTCCAGCGCATCTGCAACATTTTCGTGGTACTCTTCCCAGTTGATGCTCCTGAGGTCGAGTCCATGTCGTTGCATCGGCATTATTTCCGTGTCGAGCGTAAAGATCACCGGAAGTTGGTCAGAGGAAAGTGCCATCCGGGTGCTGACTGCCCCATGTTGTAGGAATCCTTTGAGGATGATGAAATCCAGCACGTCTTCACGCCCTCTTGCTGGGTAGATGGTCAGTTCGTGTGGCCCCACGGCGATTGCATCGTGTCATTGGACCGCGCGTTGTACCTGGCAACTGCTGGTGTCGGTGATGCGGCTGTTCCATGCAGCGTGTTTTGCGTTCCAGTCGCCTCCCAATATGATGTTGCCTGGGAGGGACAGGAGCTTGTTTGCATCTTCTGCGTCCAGTGCACTGCGTGGTGGCCTGTAGACAGCGCAGAAAGTGATTCTTCCATGCCCGGTGTCGGCTGCAACGGGGGCTGCATCTGTTGCAGTGAGCTCTGGCATGGGAACAAGGTGGTGTCGTATGGAGCGTCGGACGTAAACAGCCATACCGCCCCTTGCGGTCGGTTGGTCGTAGCGGCAGCAGGCGTAGTTGGCCACACCGACTCATATGCCAGGCTTCAGGTGTGTTTCTGCGACGAGGCAGATGTCGATGTCTTTGTCGCGTAGAAACTGCTGGAACTCGCCATCCTGCATCCTCGAGCCATTGGCGTTGAACACACAGATCCTCATGCTTCTGTGGTATTCAGGCATGCTGGGCCGATGATGAAGCAATGGCGAGTACCTGTTGTACTGTGACCATTAGCTCGGACATACGAGCCATCATGAGCTGCATTGCGTCGAGGAGACGGTCAGTCCGGTCGCCACCTTGTCGGGGGCCGACAGCATGGCCGCTTCCAGTCTCCCGGTTGCCTCCATTTTGTTGGCTGGCGTCTACGTGGGCTGTAGGAGTTTCCTGCTGAACTGTGGTTGGCTGCTGCTGCTGCTGCCATCGCGGTTCGGGAAAGTCCACCATGCTGGCCTGGTCCGGGGTGGACGGCGCTGATTGGTCCACATGGTCCTGACGAGGTGCGGCAGGTGAGGCTGCTTGCCATGGCAGGAGCACAGGAGGCGGGGTTTCCAGACAATGCGCCGCCATCATGGCCGCGCGCTGTGGTGGGGAGGGCAGAGCTACGGGCTGGTGAGCTGCTGCAGGGAAAGCGGGTTGGCGCACAGTTACCTGTTGTATGGCGGCGTGTGGAGCTTGTCCGCCATTTCCTTTTGCTGCCGGGGCCGTGTTCTGTGGCTGCCTGTGGGGCCGCTGCCGCTCTTTGTTACGGGTGTTGGAGTTCCCCTGCTGCTGGCCAGGTATGACGTCCGCTCTGGAATGCGTTCTTCCGGATGCGCGGCCTCGGCGGCCGCCTCTCTTCTTTGTCTGGCTGTTGGCGGGTGCTGGGGCTCCACGTGGGTGAGAGTTTCCCACCGGAACTCTGCACTGCTGTGCTTTGTTTCCGCGGGCACGGGGCACAAACGCTTTGTTTTGTGCATCCTCTATAATTGGCGCAATGTTCTTCGCCACAGTGTTTGCACTCAGGCGTGAAGTCTTTGTGTGGCACTGCCGTTTTTTCACACCTTTCAGTGGCGTGCTGTTCACCGCACTTGATGCAAAATTCGGGCATTCCACAGTACTTCGTGGAGTGCCCAAGTTCAAGGCAGCGGAAACACTGAGTGTACGCCGCTTTGTTTCGAAGCACTTCTGCAATAACTTCGATGTTGCCTATGTTGAAAAAGCTTCCTGTTTTCTGCGTTATTGGCCGCAATGACAAGGAATAGAGGGTTTCGCCCTTTGGTGCGTCGAGGTTACCTCATCAACACAGTAACTGATCTGCTCAAGGTCTTCCTTAACTTCTTCAGGCTTCATGCTCCGTGGTATTTTGCGGAAGACTACCTTAATTGGCTTCTTCCTATTGGCGCTGAAAGTGCAGAAATTCCAGCCGCTTTTTGTGCACTCTTTGCTCACTTTTATGTAGTGATCAGTGGTTTTCACTTTCACTTACACTGACACGTTAACAGTGTAATTGCCCTTGCCTATTAGCAGGTTGAGTACGTTTTGGAACTCGCGAAAGTGGCCTACGAATTTGATCACGAGCGGCGGCGGCGGCGTGTGTCTCTGTTGCGGTGGTGGCAGTGTCAGCTCCTCGTCTTCCGAGTCACTGAGTGCTTGGAAGCTGTCGGCTGACGTGGTGCTTTTGCCGTCTTCGTAGCGGTTTCGAAGCCGTCATTGTCCACTTCAGGATCCCGCGCGCGGCGGCGAATTTTTGTCCCGATTTTCGTGCTGTGTTGCGCGTTTTCCTTGCGGAATTTGCGCACGTCCGGGGCTGAGGCGTCGCCGTCAGATTTCTGCCTATTCCTCGAGGCACGTGACGATGTTACTTGGGAGCTCGCCGGTGTCTGCTCCGTCTGCATTTCCTCTTCCTCTTCCACGTCTTCTGTGTCGTCTCCGAGGGGTGCAGCGGCTGCGTGCGGCACGAGTCTCACTAGAAGCCGGAGTGCTTCGTCGCTGCACGGTGGGGACGTCCACTGGCGTCTCCAGCGGCTGCGGCAACGACGCACAGCACTCGCGAGAGATTGGGAGAACTGTTTCACTTTCGCGGGTGACGCGATAAGCGTGAGCGCGGTTCATACTATTACCGTCGACGCTCGTTGGGGGAGGAGTACTACCAGAGACGCTGGGTAGCGCCTCTGACGTACTCTACTCGACTCTGTAGGCGTGCAGGGACGCGGCCCTGTCCGCTGGAGCAGTCGGAAGCGCACTAGCGGCCTCGGGAGCCGAGCGCTCGGCACGTGCTTCCGTATCGCTCGGCATCCCTAACTCGAGTGGTGCGGGTCTGGTGGTGCGCCGGGCACTATAAAGGTGCTGCTAGCGCGTGTAGTGGCCGGCAGCGAAACTGCAGCGGTGGCGGTGCACAGATGGCGTGGGCGCGGATGTCGGAGGGAGCGTCCAAACGACGGACGTAGAGGCAGTACCGGCCAATCCTAGCACTGGTCAGAGAGGAACTTCTTCACAGTTCGGAGCGTCGGCAGCGACAGCCGTGGTCTGCCCAGGTGACCTTGGCTGTACCTGCTCCGGCTATGCAAGAAGAAAAAAAAAAAAAGGGTGCTTCCCCAAAGCTCCTGAGCACTTCTCGTGTCATTTCAAAACTTACAACTCTGTCATCTGCTCTGCTTATTACCTTGTCGTGAATTACTGAAGATCAGCAATGCCATCCTCGTTGTCAGTATGTAAACAACTCTCTCATTTTGTTCCCATCACGAAAATATGCAAATTGATTATACTGAATTTATCCAAGCATCTGTTAAAAAAAAACCAACATCTTGCAATATAAACAATTTGCATGGAAATTGATTGCAGTGTATGCAATAGGCAAATAGCTGCGGCACTTGTCGTAAAGAATACTGCCATGAAATAGCCACCACACGTAATTACACCGTCACAGATCGTGCAAAACACATCTCGTGATCGCCAGGCTGCGCCACGCGCAGCAGTCGGAGCCAGCCGAGGGGCATACACTGGAATACCGTTAAGAGCACATCTCCCGTTATTAGCGCGCTGACCTTACAGCCTGTCAAGCGATATTGAAGTTACGGAATGCGTACGGAGTGCCCAATGAGCTGCTCTGCTCGCGAAAGCAGGCGCTAGCTACATTTCTTGAGGCCATCTGGATGCCACGTCACCCTGTAGCTGCAGTCCACTCTGTTCGCGGCAGCGTACCTTGCCGAGGCATTCCCACCTCGAGTGGCTAGTCCGGTTGTAGCTCCTGCACCTCAGACCAGCAGACTGAACTGTTCCAGAATACTGTGGTCCTAATGGCTTAAATATGACAGTCGGGAAACCACACTAACACATCTTTTGGTGTGAACAAAGTAGCAGATACCTGGTAGATCCCCAGTTGTGGATGTCTTGGAAATATTCCATTTGAGCTCTATCAAATTGACTCACAAATTAATTAAATTGATACCCTCTGTTTGGGACAGTTTCTGCTTGCTTCCCATTGATTGTAACTAGGACTGGCATATTTGGCGGGAAATTGTGGGGACGTCAGGATTAGATTCCATAACCGCCCAGTTTCCAAACCCTACTCTCCCCTTTCTGGATTTTCCTTTGCTCCTATTGTTGTATACTGGCATAGTTACGTCGTTTGGAGGGAAATCCATTACGTTGTACGTAGCCGAAATGGTAGTGAGAATTTCAAATTTCACCCCAATTGCGCTGTGTCCTCAAACAATTCGCAGGAGACACGGCAGCGGTTGGACTGGAGTGTGCTCGCAATTAATCAGGAATTTGACACGGTTGGAAGTGGCGCTGTATAAAGTTACAGCTGTAATTTCAAACTTCGGTGGGAATTTATGCCATCATTGTTGCGAGATTCCCGACCGCCTGCGGGTCTGCTAAGTGTGCTGCAGAATTCCCAAGTTTATTCTCTTGCTACACCAGGAAGGAGGAGGAAAAGGGGCCTACCGTTTGATAGGATTGTAACAACAAATGTTTTCAACAATGTTACACCAACTACAATTTTGTATGGAAAGACAGGAAACGTGAAACATGGAGAGCCAAATAACACTTTGAGGCACTTTGTGATGGACTTCTTCTTGCACATTCTGCATTGCAGTTGTATTTTCTTCTTTGTTTTGCAATGTTCTTTCCCATCAGAGCATGATTCAGTTTTATTTACTATGGAAGGATGTCCTCTGCTTTGGACAATCCTCTTATTTCCGTCAAGTATGGCAGGGGCAATACGGCGCCTAAATGTCAAATGATCAATTGGCTCCTCATTATGCCGGTACGGATTCCAAGCATTTTGTTCAGCAACATCGAATAGATATGCTATTATACGAAAATACTACTTTTTTACCTCTTATGGATGTTCTGTATGAGGATCTATTCCACCCATATGAGGTAGAGGCACTGACCCTTTCTGTCTCTTCTCCCTGGAAGATCGGCCTACCTGTCTCAGTGACAGAGCCTGGTCGTAATGGGTAGCCAAAGTAATGACGCTGTTATCATCACACATAATTGATATTCCTGAAACAAATGAAAGTTAATTAACATGTTGATTTATTTCAGAGCATAACTCGTTAATGTATACGTTTATACTTTTACCAGAATATTTATCTGAATAGGACTTCTGTGTTCCTCTTTTCCGCTTCTTGAATTTTCATGGTGGAGACAAAATCCAGCTTTTAGGTATTCTGTTCTGGTGGATAGCCCCAGTAGCTTCAATGCCTCTTTTCTTGAGATCGTGCAGAAGATGAACGCGGGCAAACAGGTTGCCAAAGAAAAATCAAAATCGGTGTGGAATATTTTGCAGCAGCTTTTCAGCATGTAACTCCATACCCCAGACCCTTGCCCTCATACTTTCCGTTGCAAGTTCCAGCTCCCTGATAAGGTTCGAGCCATATTGCATATCCATTGCTGGTACCTCCACACCAGAATTTATATCCATATTCAGTTGGTTTTCCTGAAACATATACCATTATGTAAACACTTGGAATTATTCGGACGTAATGTAATTTTTTAAAACGAATTATTTACCTTCGATGAACTGTTTACACCCACGTCGTCCAAAATATGGCACCATCGACTCAACTGAATGATGGCGCACATGTGGTGGCAATACTATAAATCTCTCATTGAGCGTGGATAACAATCTACTGATTTTTTGCAAATCTGTCATTTGGATCCAGTTCATCATTGTTGCAAACATGAAGATCGTTCATAATAAAATCGAATCGGTCCCTTGATATGGCATTGGAGTCAAGTTCATTGTGGCTGTCAGTTTTTCCTTGCCAGTAAATCTTTCTCCTCGGGACCACAACATACACACTAAGGAGAACAGCAGCTATAAAAACCTGCATTTCATTTTCAGTGCAGTCGCCCAATCTGTTTCTTTTCGCTGCATTCTGATTAGTATATGTAACCTTCAGGCTAATAACCTCTTCATCAAAAAGAGTTTCGTAGTACTCGAATGGACTCGTACCGTTTTTGTTAGGTTCATTTTTCATTAGAGGCCATTCTACAGTTGATTCAGGAATGCCGTCCTTTGTCCAGTTAAAACTTTTTTCTTTCATATAATTGCATTTTGAAACAGAATCCTGTTTATATTTTTTTGAGGAAGAATGCGTAGCTGACTTAGATATCTGATAATTATTACCAGTATCATTTCTGTTGTTGCTAGACACTGAAGATGTACCAGTTATTTGTTCTTTCTGAAAAGAATTTGTTTCCATTGGTGAATCTAGAGTCAGTCGAAAACTGTATGTGGGTCAGTAATCAAAACATTTGCATTTATCTGACTCTCAGGTAAGTTATCTATACAAGGATTATCCTGTGCACCTGAATCTTTGTCAGTAATTCCACCTGTGGCATTCAGAGGAGGAGTTAGGGCCACATCTACATCATTAGTTGGTAAATCATCATTGCTGTATAGAATTTCGTATGGTTCATTTAGTGTAATCCTTTTCCTGCAAGTAAACAGAAAAGATGTCACATAATCCTACCATCCTTCTGGAAGGATATTTAGAACTAAGACCCCAAAATACTACCTATGAATGTTTTTAGGTAACATTTTTACCACTGTATGTAAAATTAAACATTTAATATGTTGCTGTTGTCATCTTCAGTACAAAGATTGGTTCGATGCAACTCTCCATGCTACTCTGTCCTGTGCAACCTTCTGAATCTGCTTAGTGTAGTCATCTCTTGGTATCCCTTTAGATTTTTTCCCTCCTCACTGCTCTCCAATATAAACTGGTGATCCCTTGAAGACTCAGAACATGTCCTACCAACCGATCTTCTAGTCAAGTTGTGCCACAAATTCCTCTTCTCCCCAGTTCTGTTCAGTACTTCCTCATTCGTTATGTGAGTTACCCATCTAATCTTCAGCATTCTTCTGTAGCACCACATTTAGAAAGCTTCTATTCTCTTCTTGTCCAAACTATTTATCGTCCACGTTTCACTTCCATACATGGCCACACTCAATATAAATACTTTCAGAAACGACTTCCTGACACTTGAATCTATACTAAAAGTTAACAAATTTCTCTTCTTCAGAAATGCTTTCCTTGCCACAGCCAGTCTACATTTTATATCCTCTCTGCTTCGACCATCGTCAGTTATTTTGTTACGCAAATAGCAAAACTACTTTAAGTGTCTCATTTCCTGATCTAATTTCCCTCAGCATCACCTGATTTAATTGTTGACGTTCGTCTTATATCCTCCTTTCAAGACACTGTCCATTCCGTTCAACTGCTCTTCCAAGTCCTTTGCTGTCTCTGACAGAATTACAGTGTCATCGGCGAACCTCAGTCTTTATTTCTTCTCCATGGATTTTAATTCCTACTCCATATTTTTCTTTTGTTTCCTTTACTGCTTGCTCCGTATACAGATTGAATAACATCGGGGAGAGGCTACTACCCCACGCTCAACGAAACAAAGGCAATAATACAGTCTTTTCAGTAACAGAAAATAATTAAAATTAATCTAACACATGCAGAAAGAAGTTGAGACACACTGAGTGAAACGTACCTGCTTGTCATTTCCTTAAGATTTGCTTCTTGCTTCTGTCTACAGTGCAGGTCATAACAAATGTGGCTTTTCCCTCCCAAAACCACGATGCTTTCTCTGTGACTTTGTAGATACCGTGGTAAAACAATGTATAACAACAATGTATCTTAAAAGCACAGCCTTCTATATTACTTCATTTCTTTATTTCAAACATTTTAAAATTGTATGTCGACTTTAGGTGACCTGTCCACCGTAGGTGCTCTTACCTGACATGTGAAAAATCTGAAGTGCTCCAAGTTGTGTGAGGGTGATTTTATCAGGATTTATGTCCTGACCTACATCGTCAGATGATGTGCCAGTATTTGCACCACCAAATGCAGCGGGTTCACGGAAATCAGCGTGGGCAGAAGCTACTGAAAGACATGCGTTGGCTGTTGCTCATCGAACTCTGCGAGCTCAACCTCCGCAAATAACTGTGCCAGTTGCACTTTAACCTTGGCTTGTGATCTAACTGTAAGACGTTTGTATTTTTTTGCATAGCTTCGACATGCTTATCCTTGTACTGATGTTTCTTTTGTAACTAATTATACACTCAACATCAGGACTTGGCCCCTGCTTTCTCTTTTTTTTTTTTTAACGGTTGGCTTCTTTCGTGCTGAAGATTTTTCCAAAACCTCTGTGCACTGCTCCTGCGATTCTCCTTCATACTCACGTGTTAGCAACTCTGGCTCAGAAAAATTATGGAGTCTGGTGAGTGTTCACGTGAATGCGACTGTCTTTCGCTGTCACTTGTGACTGCCTCTCTTGAGCAGGGAATATTTGATGTTGTTGGTCGTGCTTCCAGAGCACAGTCCATGAACCCCATGTGTTCACTCCACGGCCGTGATCTGTACCGTTTCAAGCTCTGGCCAGTGGTACTTTTTACCGTCGTCTTGTGTTTGACGTAGGCATCTCTCAAGTTCCTCCACTTCGTTTTCAAGGTCTCGGCTGCAAATGAACAAGTGTACCGGTAATGTATTCTTGTAGAACGTGTAAAGAAAATAATGATTGAATGTGATTGTTTCCACTTCAGGCATTTGCCACAAAGAGATCTCTAATGTTAATGTCATATGAAAATGCCTCTTATGATATGCTACTATTCCCATTCATATATGAAATTCTCTTTCCGTATATGGCCCTCTAGTATTGAGTATTCGTCTTGTGACGGTTTTCAATTATTCTAGGCAGTAATTATTTTCTTTGTCATCAAAGGTTTTTTTATCACATACTTGGCAAGTTCATAAAACCAGAACGGTAGAATTTACACCTGAAGTAGAACATTCTACCATTTCATGGCAGTAAAGCAATGGGTATTAAAATATCAAACTATATAAGCATTTGTATGATCCATGTGAACCCTTAACAAGCTGAGCCTGTCGTAGCCATTGAGACATACACTGTAATATCTCATAACGTAATTAACTGCAGAGCAAGACATGTGGCATTTTCAATAAAGGGCAGCTTCGTTGTTACTACAATATCACATTTGAGTAACAGAATAACCAAATGACACCTCTGTGAAGCTACATACAATATCCTATTTCTGTGTTACCCATACAGAACTCAGCCAGTAAATTCTTTAGTGACTGTAAATGTTAAGCAAACAACAATGTGTTGGATCATTGGCAAAATTATGTGAAATATATTTCTCATAATATCGGAAATATTACTTTATTTTGTATTATGAAAGAGTTGCGTGGAATAACATCTTCTGTTGTTGGTGTTAAAAACAAACATGGGAATAACACACAACCTCAAAATATACGACGTGGAGAGAGACAATGAATTATCGTTTAAATGGAACACAATTACCATACATCAAGACATATTTTAACAAAGGTGACTGTTCTTTTCTTTTCTCTTTCCACTTTCTATGTGTAGTTTTCCATTTTAATTGGCATTCTTGCTTACATACTTCCAGATGCTTTAAGTTGTAATATACACAAGATGAATTCCTGTACTTAATGATGTACTTTACTGCATTTTTGCTTCTGTGGAACTTAGTTTTGCAAATATATTTACCATTTTGATTCAGTTTAGCAGCTATATCTCTCCAAGCTTCAGCCTTCTTCAGAATGTTCTTATAATCAGGATTGCGTGTATCATACGAAAAGTTGTATTATCTCACCTCCTCTATGAGTCTTTCTGTGTCCACAATGCGTGCACTACGAGCTGCAAGACAAAAAACTGCCTGACACCGCTGCTTCCAGCGTGACAACAGAGCAGTTGAATCCGCCAAGAGGCGAGCAGCCACTCCGGGTTGTGGCGAATCCGTAATCTGTGACAACCCGGCGGCAGCCAGTGCAGCAGGCCGGTTGCCAGTGCGTCAGAGCCGCACCCTGTGAGACTGCCGCCATACAGTAACGAGCGATTCAACGGTGTGGCCTGCCGGCTGCGGTTCAAGGCCACAGGCCGGACGGCCAGGCCGCATTCTGTCTGGCCAGGCCTTAAGAAATGCCCTGTGTGTGTGTGTGTGTGTGTGTGTGTGTGTAAATTTATACATCGTGTAAAGAGCTCGAAACAGATTACAATTTTATAAACATAGAAAAAGAAAATAATTTCAAAACAATTTCATATTCCTCTAGGACCTAGGTTTTGTTTTACATCATATTGAGCAGTTTGCATTTGGAGTAAAGTTTAATCATATAAATGTGACCTTTGTTTTCAGAACAGTCCACGTGTCTTAGGTATGGAGCAGTGTAGTTATTCACTTCAGAAATTTTGTAGCATCTGTTAAATGAACTCGAGAATTTTTCAGAAAGAAAACGTCAGCAGCTTGAATTTTGTAAGAATTCATACAACATATGTAAGTTTTGTTTTGTTTTGTTTTTTAAAAGGTAAGATGTACCCCCAATTTAATACATATCAAAGTCCTTAAATTTTGTATTTATGGGGATTCACAGCCTCCAGATTCTTAATGAATGTAAACATGGTCCCTAGTAAGCTGTAACGCAATGTTTATTTAGCCCTACGATTAGCTAATTTCAAATAAGCGTAACCTCTATATATATTTTATGTCATTCTCAAATCACTTTTAATTACAAGATTGTATTCTAAACTTTGCTCTATGTACAACAACATGGTAACTGACAGCAGCTGGTAATTTGTTGTCAATAAACATTGCATTACAGTCTACTACGGCCCAATGTTTACATTTAATAACTGCCTCAGACTATTCAATTCAATTTATTAGCGTCCTTGTTGTACATCATCAAAATGATATAGGACTTGTCAATAAACGTTACAATTTAAAATACATGTACATGAAAATTTATAATTGAATTTACTTGTCACTTAGACATTACAATTCTATTAAAACTATAAGAACATTAACATAAAAATATACAAGTAGGATAACAACATACAAAAAAAAGCTAGTGATTCTCACATCAAAGATTATTTCCATTCTTACATTAACATTGTTTCACACTTTCATGGAAACAGCAAGTATTTAAATGTGAGCAATTACACATATATATTATGTCAGGGAAATATTAACTGCACTTTTATTGTCAATGATTCATAAACTCTTCAATACTGTAAAAACTATAGCTCAATAACATGTTTTTTAATTCTCTTTTAAATATGTGCAATTTTGGTATTATTTTTAGTTCTTTGGGGAGAGCACTCATCAAACCATACTCCCAACTAGGCCTTAAAGTGTTTATTAGAGTGTAAACAAGGGGTTTTCAGACTGTGTCATGGCTTCAACAACTGTCCCATTATGGGCTTTGTAGGGATTCCATAAAAATTTTCTATTAGGTAAGATGTACCTCCAACTTAATATCCTTTGGAAGACACTGTTTCTTCTTTCATTCTGGAGTCTCTGCCCATTGACAGAGAATCTCGCTCCAGTTTTGCTTCAGAGAAGAAAAATAAGCCACATCCAAAAGCTGCTGGAAATGAGTAGTGTTGTCTGGCAAACAAATAAATTTAACATTGTTTTTCTCGCACAGCTCAAAAGTTTTCATTGAGATGTAAGAAGAGAGGTTATCACCAATAATTGCTTCCTTCCTTCTTTCTTTAAACCGGAGTGAGTTTAAATCCAATCACTAAAAATATCCAATCCATCTGCACACTGACATGTGTTCCAGGAGGTGAATTATAAATTCACAAAATCCATTTTTGCTCATCTTTAAAAATAACAGGTGAGGGAAGGAATTGTGCTGCATGCCCATAGAACATGACAGTGAAACACGATTTTGAGGTGGTGTCATTTTTTTTCCAGGCTTGTGGTATCTTCAAGGAAATGAGCTTTCCTTTTGCTGCTATGTCATGACACCCTGTTTTATCAAAATTGAAAACATTGTTAGCGGGAATGCCTTCAAGCTTGTATTTGCATTCCTCAAAAGAAGTATTGATTACATCCTCATTTACAGCAGTACATTTACCTGAAATGTTAACAGACTTGCGAGAAAGTTCAAATCTGGTCTTTCTAAATACGCCTTTCCCCAGTCCTATTCAGGCATCTCATCAGCAAAACAACATACCCTTCTTCTACAGGTATCAAAATATTATTTAACTACACACCTCAAGTCAAATCCCGACATCGAAAGGCCCATGTCACTGACAGTGGTGTACAAAAGCTCTCTCTTCACTCTCAGGCAACACGGTGAGCCTTCCTACTTTACAGCTGTTCTTGTTTGTCAGTTTGTTCAGTGGTTTGTTTCAGAACGTCATATTTCCTTGCAGCTTGCCTCTGACCGGTTTCTCCAGTTGTAATTTCCTGCAGTATCTGCTTCAGGGTTTAATTAGAATAACTGGTTTTTGTGCCATATTTCTGAGTACCTGGTTTGAAAGATTTGTGCCATTCAATGGCCTGTAGAAAAAGAACACAGTAAGCATTCAGTACTGTCTAACTTAATGGCTAAATGGAGGTGTAGAATGAATATTCAAGTATATTTCTAATGGAATCTACAAGAATTTTAGAAAAATTTGGAACTGATTGACATCATCAGTTGTCTGCCACAAATTTCATTGTTGGGATTTGAATTAACGAATTTGTGCTCAGGTAATTGGTTGACTCACCTGTCGTGATCAGGTAATTCACACTAGAGCAAGTAATTTTCTCAGTTCTAATGTCATAGAATCTTGACTTATTACTCTAGTTTCAATTTGGTAAACATTATAGCAGGACCCTGGTAACTTTGTGCTGTTAAAATGTTAACCTAAAATGAGTACAAATATGCACTAGCTGTATCATAATGATTATGTCTATACAGTAAAAAATAATTTCAAATTGAATTAAATCACTGAAACTCGGAGAATTATTTAACTGTTTTAAACATTACAAATAAGGTAATTACTTGCACTTTCAATCACAAATTGGAGTGGCTGTTGTCAGAAGCTCTCATCACAGCCAGCACAATTGAAGAATGACCACAAGTCAAAGAGCTTGTAGTAAGGTGTATAGAAAATTGAAATATGAACTGGAAATAACTATTAGTATAAAATATTGCCAGTAGGTGGAACATCAGACATTTGCAGTGGAAGTAGTAAGTGGTACAAAAATACCCTGCTTGGTAAAAAGTTACCCTCATTAACTGCACCAGAACATGCAGTCAACAAACGGCATGCTCCATTTTGAATTGTTGTGTATATTTTATACAAACATCATTGCCGTGCACATTTTAAGAAAACAAGAACAATATTACACAAATAACTTTCGCTCTGATCCATCTTAACTCACTCAGTGCGCCAAGTTTGTATTTACAAAAGTGAGAAATCAGGAAGTATGCATGTCGCGTAGTGTCTGTGCTGCACAAAAACTTAACAGTATGTTCCTTATACATATTTAATTACATTTTTATGGGTCAACAAACTGAACTTTATCAAATGCAGTGATGTACGTGATCATGGTGCAAGAACAAAATTAAAAATGAAAGCCCATACATGGTGCTGCCCCAGATCAACCTAATCTAATCTAACAAGGAAAACACTAAAACTTTTGGAAGGAACATTTTGTCTGCAGTGTCTCCCTTCAGCGAAATACTTTTCCCAGTGATGTGCAATAGCGTTGGTACTCTATTTGTAATAAGAACTGCAATGTTTTTCTGGGCAGGCCGTATGACCTCTATTAAACTCCACCACTTAATATTTTACTGTTGTCAGTGAAGAAGCAGACTCCTCCAGAGTAGAATCTTGCTCAGATTTAATATTATTTTGACTAAGACCTTTCATTTGAAAGTATTGTATGACATAAAGGTGGCCACTTTTACCCACATTTACAGATTTGCTGAGATATTGATGGCTACCAAACAATGTAGCATCATCAAACTTACGCTTTGTGAGGTTGATAATTGAGGTTGATACTTTGTACCATAGTCACTTCTTTTAAAACTACAACCACCGTCTATATGTCAGGTCTGATATGTCTGGAACAGCCCTTTTGTCAGTGGTTTGATTTTGTTGACCAAATATCAGACTTCCTAAGAACATGCAAGGGAAATGATTTTGACACAAACTTAAATCTTTTCTAACGGGAAAATGATTGTATCCATTTCGTGAATTTTAAGACGCTGATTGTAATGTGAGCCAGTAGTTTATTAGCTGTAATGAAAGTATGAATTAGATATAAAATGCGACACTTGTTTTTTGTAACATATTTTGTTAGTGTAGTAAATAAATGTATTATTCATTTAATATGCATTTATGAAATAAGTTACAGGTGCTAGCGATTAATGTGAAATTGGCGAGTTTATTCTCAATTAAAATTTTGTATTACTCAAAGGTAATAACTTTGCACTGGTCGCTTTAGTTTTTGTTCCAGAATTCCCAGTTTCTTTACTTGTTTTAAGTATTTTTCTTTTAAAATTATTTGCATTGGTGTTCATTCATACCTTTCAAAATAATTAATGAAATCAAAATTTATGGTCTGTGTAAAGTATTTCTATTGGTTATTTAAAAGTTGTTTCCCCACTTGGGATCCATTTGTTTGATTTTTATTCTGGATTAGAGATTGTTTTTTATTGGAAAAAGCTGTATAAAAAGTTTGTATGTTCACAAATGTACCATACCTTTTATTTGTGTTGTTAACTTTGACTGTCATTAAATGTTGCTCTCATAAAACTCATTACATTACTTTACATATTTTCTAGTTTCTGCCATAGTTGGTGTGAAAATGTTAACATAGCAATTGCTAACTCCCATGTTTAGCACAGTTGTGTTGCAAATATATTTGTTTTTTACAGTTGTAATGTGTTAAAAGTAGTAACTATGGTTGCATGTTTCCTTTACTTTTAGGAAACTATTTTGTATTAGTATTTTATGTCATGGAGTAACTGCTTGAAATTGTTGTTAAGTTTCCATCTTGCTGTGTCTGGGTACAGAAAATATTTATATTTGGCATTGTTGTTCAGTTTGAGTATTTTTGTTTCTTGTTACCAGACAGCTCATCCAATGTAGTTACTCAACTGAATTTTGTTTTATACAAAATGAGCACCAATTTGGATGTGTGTGTCAATTAAGTGTTCACCAAAATGTCAGAAGGAGTGCTGTGGCTATTTAACATCTTTTATACAAATTGAGTTTGTTGGATATGCATTGAACAGTTTATAATCAAGTAAAGTTACTTGTATTATTAAAACTATAATTTAGATCAAGGAAATACTCCTAATGAAAAACAGCCTGCTTGTGTTACGTTGTAACATGCAAGCTTTGATACATAAATGGATATTGAATATGGTGCATAACATGTAGGAAGTTCCTGTGCTTTGAGGACATATTACTTAAAAATTGATGGCACTGTTATCCAGTAAATGTAATTTTAAGTGAAAACACATTTCCTTACTGTACACTGATTTAGACTGTTACATATTATTCCTTTGTACAAGCATCTTCCAGTGAGTTGACTGTGTAATTTTTTATTTTGGTAACTGTTGACTTCCATTAAATCCAAAGGAAATAGTTGCAGTAAGACAACACAGTATTGTGTGAATGTGTTAGCAGAGCATAATCATGTAACTACAGTAGGAGTAGTAATAAAATCTAATCATTTATACAATATTCTTTTCCTGTCAAATGTGCTTTGATATGGAAGATTCCGTGGTATTAAATACATAATTATTATCAATTTGAATATGTCTCAATGCTACATATTCTTTATCTTATACATGTTTCTCTGTTAGTCACTAAGTTCACAAATTGACATTCAATTACACTGTTCCACATACTATTGCACCAAAGTTATATCATAAGCTGACAAGAATCAGCTGAAGGCACTCAATTGACAAACTGGCCGTCAATAAACAAACATGTGTTGGAGCAGCGTCAAATGGTTTCTCTAAGTAGTTTGAAACTGTGTGGCCCTGTTCACGGGAAATATATCTATAAGGATATGAATGCAACACCTTTGAATCATTTATGCATGACCAGAAATTTTTACCACCATAATGAATTTGTCTTTTAAATGTATGGTTCAAAGATTCTGTGATGAACATTGGAGCTATCTATCTGTATATTGCACAAGTTGTTTCATTGTTAATCTCCCCGAACAAAATTGATGTTAAATATTGTCAATATTTCCATACAAGTTCATTATCTACATTAATTCTCAATAACTGTGAGTCAGTTACTTTCTAACACATTACTTAAGACTGTGACCACATTTTCTATTCTGTTTATTATTTAACATGCTGTGTGTTCTTTTTGATACTGATAATTTTCTGTGATCCACTATGCTGTAATGTTTTGCTGATACAAAAGTGGAAGAATTTCGGGGGAAGTAGTTTATACTTTTGTATTGTTATTACTAGTATCCCATGGTGATATTTTGTAATTACACAGTGTACCTCCAGGCAGTTTCATCAGTGCTTGTATGTGTATGGAATGGGGTATCCAGCAGACAAGGAAATTCAGCACTATTAAATTTGTGTATTCTGTTATCCTGAAGATTCTGTACTGATTATCTATGTTGCAGATACTGCAATTTATTTTGTGCACAGGTAGCAGTGCTCTTGCCATGTAATCAAAATAACTCTGGTCTTCAGTGAACCACATTACTTGCAGTTGGAGTCGACATATCTCTGAATCAGAAGTGTACAGGGCAGGATGGAAGAATTAGAAGTAAACTACAGAAGACTTCCACATAAGGAAGCATCCAAACTGTCAGCAGGTGTCGACAAGCTTTCGCCACCAGGGATGTAATGGTGATACTGGAAATGTGTGGCCCCAAGTTACTGCCAGTACTACAGGGACAGTCCTGCAGAGGAACACATCACTGAAGCAACTGTGGACAGACAGCCAATTGCTAGTCATTGACAGCAAGTGATACAAAGTTCTCACACATATATGGGACCTGACAGTTCCCGTTTCACAGCTTCCAACACCGTAGTGCACCGGACTGAAGACACCTACTGGACATCGAGGTCATTTTGTTGGTGCTGAATATGAAGTGAGAATGGACAGAATGCTGTTGTGCAGCAGTGATCAAAGGTATGTGAGGTACCAGCATGGTCCAGCCCAAAAGAGAAGCATCATGTTCAAACTATGCTAGGTATGCCATCTCAAACATATGCACCAGTCGTCATTTGCATGATGTGGCTATTACTGGGGGAACTGCGGTTATTGTCACTATAGGAGGCAGTATTGGTCCCCTGCTAACAGGAGACTGACATCGGGCCCAGCAGCTTGGCCACACTACTCAAGAATCTTCATCTTGACAAGGAGTGAGATCTAACAAGGAGGCAAAGATAATACCACAACTGTGTGGTGTGTGGCATAACTGTCACCTAGGAAGCCACAAGAGAAACACTACACGGTAACCAGTATATTTCTTCCTGTCGCCTTCTGCAAGATGTTCATCAGCCGTGTTAGACCGAGAATGACCAGATACAAAGAGCAGTTCCCTAGTGAGACCTGCAAGCCCCCAGCACACTTCTGCATTGTAATTGCTCAGAGGACTGTGGCATCCCAGTGAGTTGTTAGCTGAATCCAATCTAAGTATCCATTGACTATTACTTTTTGTCTGTTCCAGAAGCAGTTAGCTTACAAGAGGTATAGTGGAAGATGTCCACCCGAAACCAGCACTGTAAATGTGAAAGCCCCTTGCTGACATTTCCGGAGCATGTCAGTGTCATGTGAATAATTTGTCTCTGTGCATATATTGTGTAATAAGCTTCATAAACTGCAACATCTAATGGCATCGAGCTGTTCCTCAGTCAGTGTTTCTCTGGACCAAAATCTTGTGGCGGACTGGATCATGAGAGCAGACACACAACACGAGAAACAACTGCCCACCTTGCTCGCTCACTCCTAGGGCCAGGTGTCAAGTGCATTGTTGTCTGTGCACCCGAACACTCCGACAAAAAAGATTTCTATGCTGATCAGTCTGTAAGGGAATACAAAGAAACGCATTGTCATGCATTTTCATCAGGAGCGGTATTTCATAGGTACATGCTCTCATTCCCTGTATTAACTAATGTTTACCATACAATCAGCCACAGTGATCACTGATGCAGTGGTATGTGCTGGAACATCAAAAGACAATGCGAGTTGAAAAAATACATTTTTAGGTATTCTTGGCACCTCTGTGTTATTTTATATCTAACGTCAGCTACATTTCTACAATTTTTTGTGCATTTTGGATGTACATTGTAATATGTTTAACTGAATAATGTAATATAATGTAATTTACATAGGTAATTTCTGCTCTGAATAGCATGCCTTGCCTCTGTTTTGTGACAATACTACTGTGAAGAATCCTTGCAGAACCAACTCATAGGTGGTGCACTGAGCTCTGTTTGCTTAAACACAATGTTTCTGGTTTATTATGTGGACAATGTAGTTACCTTGCAAGTGGATCCTTTCATGTAACTAATGTGTGTATTGAAATGAATGCTTTGTGTAAATAGTAATATTAATTAGCAAATATGAGAAATAATTATATTTTGTTACCAATGAAAGGGCAAAGCACTGTGTGTGTGTGTGTGTGTGTGTGTGTGTGTGTGTGTGTGTGTGTCAAAAATATACCATGACCACTCATTGGTACTAGCATTTTTTATTTCATTAGTAGTAATATGTTGATTGCTGTCTCATTTGACATACCTTCAGTGCTGATACATAAATTAAATACACACATTAATTCTTTTGTTTTCCATTGACATATTTCTGAGCCCAACTGTCTATTCGATGCATGATATAGAATGAGTGCAATAATGGTAGCTCTTTAACATGGTAATTTGTGAAAGGTGATATGATTGTGGGGTGCCAAGGTAATGTTGACAGTGTTCTCACAGTGCAAGTTAGCATTACCTAAGTCTTCTTTTACGCTCGGTTTTTATATTGTAGAAATTATGTACTGTTTAACTTCATTGCAATATTGCAAATAGTAAGTACATTCATAGTAAGATTTATTGTTGATCACATCATAAATTCATTAACAAGTTAACATCAAAATGGAATTTCAAAGTGTGTAACAGGGCAGATATTTGATGTAAAAGTTAAGACTGAATAGTACATACACATAAGTATGCATTAAGAATGGTAAAAACTGTCAACAAATGTGGAAATTGTGTAATATTACTGTAAGTTAACCTTACTCGTATGTACTGTTACTGTAAAATTTGTGAAGAAATTTATTTATTTATTCTCGTTGGACAAATATAAGGATTTGTTTTCAATAGATTACATATTGATCATTTCCCCCTTATAAAATTATGGGAAGTAATTATATACAATAAGCTTCCAGATTTTTTTTTTTTTTTTTTTTACATGTAAGTACTGTTTATATAAATGAAAGTATTCTTCTCCTCTGAGAGGAATTCCTTAATGCTGTAAAAACACTTACTGCTGAGGAACTCCTTCAAGGCAATTTCAAAGCAGCTTCCACTTAAGCTTTTTAATTTTTTTGGAAGTTTGTTATAAAATTTGATCACCATGTAATAGGGATTCTCGTCTGCTCTTTTTATATTATTTCTTTCCAGGTGATAATCACTGTCCCTTCTAGTATTGTACATGTGCACTTCTCTATTTAGATGATTGTACTGCTTGTATTTTAGCATCAGCTAAACAGTTTTATAAACATAATGACGGGAGTGTTAGTAGTTTAAGTTTGAAAATTGATTTGCAGGACTCATATCTATGCTTACACACGACCCTAACTGCCTTTTTTGAAGGATGAATACCCTATTTACATGCTTGGCAGCAGCACATCCCCATAGTTCAATTCCATATGTGAGGTATGGGTACACAAAGCATAGTAGATTACTCATTTTCTCATATTTAAGAAATTGTGACATTGCCCACATTGCATAGATTGATTTTCTTGTTTTTTTGCATAAGAAATCGATATGATGCTCCCAAGAGAGATGTTGGTCTAACATTACACCAAGGAAGGAAGTTTTATCTTTCAATTTTATTTCTGAACCATCATCAGACACAACACTCCATTGCATTTCACCTTGTTTGTGGTGTATTTGGAATTCTATTAGATTTGTTTTATTGATGTTTAAGCTTAATTGATTGTTTTGGAAGTAATTCTTCAATCCAAATGACACCAGAACAATTTTGGGCCTAATCGTTCTCGTTGGTTCCCCAGTTAACAACAGTTGTGTCATCCATGTAGTTAAGTATCTTGCTGTTGTGTTCTGTGGGCAGATCATTAACATAGAGTATGAACAATAAAGGACCCAGAACTGACCCTTGGGGCTCACCATACTTTACTATAGTTGTACTAGAGCTGTACTTCTTAATAATGTTGCCCACTTTTTGTGTGACCTGATATGTCTTGTAGGTATGACTGTATGAGACTTTTGGCTGTTCCCCTGATGCCATAAGTTTCCAGCTTTTCAAGTAGCAGCTCATGAGATAGTGTGTCAAATGCATATGATGAATCTAGGAACAAACATGCCACCCTTTCTTTTTATCTAATTTCATAAGTGTCATATGTACTACATCACATATGGCAGATGATGTAGAATAGCCTTTCCTAAAACCATCGTGGGTAGAGGTCTGTGCGGGTAAGAAAAGTGCAATCCGCACCGCATTCGCAAGGTCCTAATCCGGTATCGCATCCACAGCAATTAATCCGCTTCCGCAAGTTCCTTATGCGCATCCGCATATATTTAAGGTTTGAATGAGTAATTAATAGTAATATACAGTAGTACTTAGAATTGTGGTATGTAATGACATAGTTATTGTTAGGGTGCCATTTCTGCGACAGCTTAACTACTTTTGACTTCTTAAATCACAGGAAATGCTCTATACCTACTCTAAAGCAGACCATTCCAAACAGGAAAGCATTGGCGTACCGGAGCACACACAGTAGCGGCTCGGATCTCGTGAGATTGGAAACGCTATTTAAAAAAATAAAATTCAATGTAATAGTATTAAATGATGAAAATACGTGTATAGAAACAATTATCTTTCGCTGCTCTTGTGCCAAGGCCGCGGTGGCCAAGCGGTTCTAAGCGTTTCAGTCCGGAAACGCGCGGCTGCTACAGGCATGGATGTGTGTGATGTCCTTAGGTTAGTTAGGTTTAAGAAGTTCCAAGTTCTAGGGGACTGATGACCTCAGTGTTAAATCTCATAGTGCTCAGAGCCATTTGAACCAAGCCATTCTTGTGCCAAGGCAGCTGAAAATGACGATGGTTTTAAACTGTTACTAGCATATTGCATCATTTACCGACAGTTTTTTTGCACGTTGTCACTCGTTCACTACAAAGCGCTAACTGAAGACAGTGGAAAATTGCAACAGTCACCTGTCTGGTAGACAGTGGGCACGTTTGCCACCCAGAGAGCACTTCACAGGCCACACAAAAGACACGGTCGCGGAAACGGATTAGGCGCAGGTCTCTTGGGTACAGCTACGTCGGTCGCTCTACCCGGGCCCTGCAAGATTCCAAGAATGTCAACAGACTTGAAGTTTTCAACTAACATTGCAACATACGTACTGGGCAGATGCCGTGCTCATTATCCGCAGATATCCGCGCCATTCGCAATTTTATCCGCCACTACCTTTTTTGTGCAATGGCTTGACTATCGTATATTTTAATTCAGATGGAAACATCTTTATTCAAACTTTCATTGAAGAGGCGGACCAGAACAGGTATGAGTGAATGTTTGCATAGTTTTAATATAATAGGAGATTTCATCCCACCCCACCCCATAGAGAATTTGTTTTGCATTTTATTTATGATTCCCTCTACTTCAGTTGTATCTGTTTCATACATAAACACTGATTTTTGTACCTGGTAAGGAATTCTGTAGTCATTAGTGTCAGAGTATATTTCTTTTTGAAAGTAACTGGACATGTTACATTGAAATGGACAAAGTTATGTCAGCTCTGCAGTTATCTAAGTTTGTGTAAAAATGATCTATACAGCTAGAGGGGTCTTTAGTTAGTCTAGTTGGCGCATTAACTCTGACAAATTATAGCTACACAGAATATAATTTACTTTTTCGTTATCTTTAGTATACTGTAAGGTATGTATATTAAAATCACCAACTGTAACAATACCTATGTTCTTATACTTATTACATACAATTTGTATCATTTTCCGTCTTTTGTAAGAAATTGTCCACAATACTAATAGATCTGTACAGACCTACAACAATCAGGGGCACTTAGTTTACCAACAGCTTTATTGCTGAAATTTCAAATGTAATTTCCACACTAAGTTCTGCGATAAAATCCAGTTTTGTGACATGTAGATGGTCTTTACAATATGTGACAACTCCCCCACTTTTATGTTCTGTTCAACAGAAATTATTACTCAGTGTACAGCTGTTGAATTTAGTCATTGTAATTAAAGTATTAGACAATCCATGTTCTGTAAGAATGACTACATTTGCATTTTCCTCACTTAGTGCTAGCCGTAATTGTATGCACATTTTACTTAGGTACTGAATGTTTTGAAAGTTCTCAAGAAAAGTTTATTTGCCCATTTAGTCAGATCATTAAGGATATTTCATTATTCAACACTGTAATAAGTCTAATTTCTAGATCTTGGAGGATGTTAAATTGTGTTTCCCAAGGGTGGCTTTTATACTCTTACAATGTTGTCCCCTATATATGTATTTGTATATTGAAATTCTGTTAGATACTTAATTTTCTGGTGCATATAGGTTGTCTCTATTTGAGCCATACATACAACAGACCCCATACTATTTAATAATTGTGTTCATTGTTATGCACACGTCAGTGATGGAATTTCTTATAAATAATTTTGTAGTAAAAACCATGCGACAAGTGCAATTTTCTGTATATATTTATCTAAAGCCATTAATATTACTGCATCTTCAGTAGTGATATATGTTTACATTACTCTCGATGTGGGCTGTACTATTCCATTTGTCTTTCATATCTGTATATCCATTGTCTGCCCACTCTCCATACAAGTGTTTAATTAAGTAGTAATAAATGAATCATGGATTGCATAGAGTACTACTACTCTTTTAATGGATTAAGTGTTTTTCATAGAATTACAAGAATGGATACATGTAACTGCCGATTATTTCTTAATTGAGGATAGTGTAAGAAGTTGTATACTGCACCATAATGTAATAAAATATTGTCCAAGTCCACAATTGTTTTTTAATGTGACCTTACTAACACATTTCATTGGATTAAGATTGCCCATTACAAAACCCAAGCTTTAAACACTGTTCCATTTGAGTCTTCCATCTCTACTACCGTATACAGCAAGAGATGGGAGTCAGATCTACATACATATGACAAACTTACCTTTTCACCCCTTCACAACATTTATGGAGCACATGCATAGGTTACTCACATACTGCTATGAAATACAAGACAACAAGTTCTTGAATTTTCTACATTCATTTTCCCCTTGTAATCACCCAGTATGGTTGAGTTTTTCCTATGGACTCAGCAAACAGATCTGCATTGCAGTGCTCTTGCAATCAAAGGTAAGTAGAATGGTACTTCTACATCATGTTGAGTGCCAGGCTAAGGCAGAGTCCTGCTGTGGGAACTAGGGGTGTATACAATCTCGTGCACTGTATGGCATTAACCACTGTATATTAGTATTATAGAGAACATTGACAGCCGGCCGCGGTGGTCTCGCGGTTCTAGGCGCGCAGTCCGGAACCGCGCGACAGCTACGGTCGCAGGTTCGAATCCTGCCTCGGGCATGGATGTGTGTCATGTCCTTAGGTTAGTTAGGTTTAAGTAGTTCTAAGATCTAGGGGACTGATGACCACAGCTGTTAAGTCCCATAGTGCTCAGAGCCATTTGAACCATAGAACATTGACACAAATATTGGGCATTGCATTGCCAGACTGTGGGGGCCTTAATGTTGGTGATGTACTGTTTGTCGCAGCAGTGTAAAATAAAATTAATTTGTATGTACTCTGTAAATTAAATTTCCTGAAGGTTGAGCATGTACTTCTAAACACAGTAAATCTCTATAGCTTTGGCACAATTAATTAGTTGCCAGTAGGAATCCTGGCTCACTTCACCATAGAGAGAGATGTATATTGCGCACTTTAACACATAACTTCCACAAGCCTGTGAGTACACAGAATAGAGAAGTGACTGGATTCAGCAAGTATTCAATAAATTGCTATTTCCAGTTTTGTGTTGTGGATGGTACTTAATTTGTTTCTGATATGCAGTAGACTTAATTTGCAAGAACTTTGCCATAATTAGAAGTGCTGCAGAAAAGTTCTCAGAAGCACCACGAGAGGTCAGTGCTAGCACAACAAGTTGTCCACGTAATATTCATTGGACTGTTGCCTGTAAACAAGTGTTACCTCAGTGTTCTCAGAAGAGAGCTGTGGTGGTGACGTGGCTCTGTTGTTCCCATTTAGTGATTTGTGAAGATGGAGAGAGGAGAAGAAAATGAAAAAAAAATTTTTTTTTTAAATCACTATTCGAGCAGTGATCAAGTATTTCATACAGAAAGGTATGGAAGCAGAGGACATTCATGCAGATTTCCAGAATACACTGGGGGACTCTGCTCCTTCATATTCAACTGTTGCCAAGTGGACAAATGAATTTAAATTTGGTTGTGAGAGCTCACATGATCCGTGCCATGGTCAGCCAAGATGTGTTGGTACTCCAGAAATCATTGCAAAAGTGCACCAAATGGTCAAGGGGGATAAGCAATTGAAAGTGCATGAGGTTGCTCACGCTTTCCAGATGTCATTTTAGAGGGTATGTCACATTCTAACTGAAGAATTGGAAATGAAAAAATTATCTGCAAGATGGGTGTTGCAACTCGTGATGATGCACATCCGCATGTGTGTGCTATCGCCCTGGCAAAATTACGTGAACTAAGGTATGAATTGTTGCCACATTCACCTTATATGCCTCTGTCAGACTTCCATCTCTTCCCAAAACTTAAAATTTTTCATGGTGGAAAAAGATTCACTTCGAATGGAGAATTGATAGTCGGAGTTAACTGTTTTGCAGGACTGGAGGAAACTCATTTTCCGGATGGGTTCGAGGCACTGGAACATTGTTGGACCAAGTTCATTAACGTACAAGGAGACTACATTGAAAAATAAAAACAGGTTCCAGTGATGTAAGTACTTTTTTCTACTCCGTTCCGAGAACTATTCAAACCACCCTCTTATTTGAATTGAGATGATATGTACTATATGAAGAAAGAGGAAAGCTTAGGGTCAGTACAAAGAATTTAAATAATTAATACAAGAAAAAATGTCAGCCATTGCATTTCACTTCCCCAAAGTAGTGCGACTCTAGTTGAGAACACAATAGGAATGGACTGGAAGGAACAATTACAGTTCATTTCTCCACTTGTCAAGCATTTTATGTTATTAAATAAATCAAACCTGAGGCGGTGTGCAGAGATTGAAGTAATTATGGTAGATGGCCACTGGCACTCCATCTGTTTGATGGAGAGAATGAATTGCTAGAATTGTGTGTGTTATGAGTAAAGCTTTGACAGTTGTGTCTTGGGATGGGCTGAATAATTAATTTGCTTATGTTATTATAACTATTAAAATGTCTGTACAGAACAATTTGCTGTGACACTGCAATTAACCCGAGTGGTTGGAAACTAAATGGCATGTAAACTATCAGCTGGCAGATACTGCTGATTAGAATAACCTTTTCTTATACACCAATCTGCAGCCACCATAAATGTCTTGAATGAAAACATTTTAATTCCTAATAGAAATGTAAGTTTTTGATCATACCACGTGCATTTCCAATTCGATAGCTATGCTGACAGGTTAATGTGTTATGTATGCTGGTACGCTGACAAAACCTGTGTGGGCTGCACTTTTTTCATTCTGCATTTGCAGTTTCACGTACGTAATAGTTGCGCTCGTACCTACCATGGTTGTGATGCGTTCTTTTTGGGGATGCTATCACATATTTATCCATACTGCTCTGTGGATCCTGAAAAACCAAGTACATCGTAATTTTTGGTGTGATGTACAGGGTTTGGACAAAACTGTGGGAACACTACGAGAAATGCATGTTCGAACGTAAATGCAGACGCCAGCCAAGCCTGCAGCCTGTGCTGTTGTATTTACAACTAACAGCTCCTGTATTAAATCCTCAATATGTTCTGATTGTCAGTTATGGTCAGAACAGTGTTCTTTGTAGCTGGGAATGCATTATGCTGGAGCTAATTGAAATGTAACGTAGCCTGATGCAGTTCCTCTAGAAACACAAAAAACTTCAGAGAAGTATCCTGCAACATGGCTACCCAAATCACCACCGAACTTCTGCCATGTTTCACTCTCGGAATGTAACTGGGCCAGAAATTGGAAACGGTATGAAGTAAGACCCATCCGACCAAATGACTTTTCCATTGGTCCATAGACTTTGTTTTATGGCTGGGTGTGATGTTTTACTCTTGTAGGCATTTGGGTCACTGATGAGTGTTTTTGGAATTTCACCTCACTCTGCAATTTTCTGCTTAGAAACCCCCTCAATTTCGTTGCGGTGCTGACAAGGTTCGAGAGTACGACATTCAGTTCTGCAGTGCCTTTATTAGCTATTGTCTTATTTTTCCATCACAATCCCCTCAAACGACAGTGTCACCATCAGTCGACACACACTGTTGTCCACTGTGGGATTTAGGGGATTATATATTTTTTGCTTTCCGTGCATGTGGTATATATCTCAGATACAGTGCCTCCCAAAATACCAAATGCCTTGACTACCTCGGTTACAGAAGCATCCACCATTCGAGCACCAACAAGTTGCACTGAGCTCTGACGTTATGCACTCTGAGTTACGCAGAATACCGTTCATACCGTGACTGACACAACATAGCGAGGACAATGCACAGGTATTGTTTGTGATCAAATACAACAGTGCAACCTGTGCATTTCTTGTGGGGCTTCTGTACTTGTGCCTAACACCTGTGAGGCTACCCAGGCTGATGCTAGCCAATCAGTTCAGCGTTGGGTGGGCTCTGCTGAACCTGTAGCCTCGTGACAGGATACCACCGTTCTGCATGTTGATAAGCAATTAAGAATCATACTGGCAGAAGTGGCCTGTGAGGAAAAGTTCATACTGCCATCATCAGGCTGGAGATGACATTGTGATTAGTGTCCGAGGTACATAACAGCAAGTGGGCATCATCATCTGTGTTACTCTACTAACAGTAAGTTCAAATGCTGGGCACAACGTCCTTGTAGTGTCACAGGAAAAGACACCAGTAAATAGGTAAGATTTCTGACCTACTCTAAATACAATAATGAATAAGAGAAGACCAGTGATATGAAGCACACGTTCAATGACTGCTGCTAAGGAATGAAATACCGAAGTTTCAGTCTAATGTGTAACCTAAACAGCAGGTGCCTTGTTTCAGAGCAAAGCAAATAACACAGTACCACATGCTATTGGTGAAGAAAGTAGGTCAAATAGTCAAAATTCTACATTAAAATCTATTCTTGCCCTTATCCACATCACCGAGAGATCTAGTGTTCATCTCAACTTATTCTACATGTGCACAAGACTCAGTGACTACAGACAAACAGAGCAGTGTGCACTGCACATTTTATTACTTTCAAATAACAATACATTTCATAACTTTGGTTACAACAGCAGTCACAACTGGTGTTAGTGGGTAGGTAGTTTCATAGATCATATTCACTTCCAACATTACAATGTGGATGTGCCAACTTTGGATCCATTGAACATTAATGTAGATCACTTTTCTAGTACTTACGAATATCTCTATTATTCTCAAACTCAGATGGATAGTTGTTGATATATTTCATAAGTGAACAAATATCCTGTGATGCTGTGGTCAATAATCTCAGCTGCTTAAAAAGATACCTGCGAGATGTATAAATGAGCCTCATACACAGTTCTAATTATTTTCTTTTGTGCAGTGAACATCTATGGCTTAAGCCTCGAGTTACCCCATGAGACATCAGTAAATCAAAATATGCAAAACATGTTAACTTACTGTCTTATGTATCCTGAAAGTTTGCAATTCTACTTAAGGCAAAAGTACCTGGACCTAAATGTTTTAACAATTCTACTAGATAGTTTTTTCCATTTAAGTTTTCATCACTATGCATATTTAAGAGTTACTATTTCCTTCCTGTTTTTTTATTTGTTGTTATGCTACATTAAGTAGGGCATTTTTGACACAATAAAATTGGACAAGCTGCATTTTTTTCAATGTTGGGGGGGGGGGGTGGGGGCGGGGCGACAATAACTTTCACAAGAATTTCTTTACTATTTTCTCTGTTGATGTTTCTTTGCTCAGCTTCACAACAGTGCTTGTATCATCGACATACAGGACTAGTTCTGCCTCCTGATGCTAAGGTGGTGATTTCTGGTCTGATCTCTTAATTTGAAACTGGTAACTCTCTGAAGAGATTCACTTGGCACCTTTCAGTGTTTCCAAATGTGACAGTCATGAAATGTTTTTTTAACTACTGCTGCAGTGTTCTTCGCCAGAGTACTCATTACCCTCACTGCAATCCGAGCAAATTAGGGTGCCTGCCTGCGCTACTGTAAACTCGAGAGGACCCGACTGACTGACTTCCAGTTTGTTCCACAGAGGGTGTGCACTTCTCGTACCACAAATCTTTCACTACTCACCTAAACCGTTGTCGGCACTGGGGAGGATAGACTGTCACATTCTGTCTGGCCCTGACATCCTGTCAGTACAGGCTAACTGGTGTAGTTAAAACAACAAAGCCTACTCCCCGTCTGATACTGTGACAGTTTGCAACTACTTTTGGAAGCTTTCACAAAGTTATTGTGTGTGTCAAATGTTCTCTGCACTTCAAACCATTTTTTGCGTTCAGAAATAACTGTTTTAGTTAGATGGTACCATTGATGGAATTAAGTTAACATTTGATACCACTTTGCCTACTTGCACTACCAACCTCCAACCTAACCTACACCTTGGGCTATGCTAAAAGACCAATATGTCACCACATGTAAAATTTCATACTCACATTCATTGGCTTCATCCACTCATAACCAAATTGTCACCATCTGGCCTAGCTTAGACATCAGGCTACACCACAACCTACATTCCCAACTTCAATACAGATGTAAAAGAAACTGTGTGTTTCTTGATATTTTCCCAGCAGATAGAATATTCTGTTGTCCATCCAGCATGCATCAGGTACAAAATCTCTTCTGATATTTTGGCTAATAACTGGACTGCCATCTTGCGTAAAATGGTTTTAGTCACCAACTCACCTTGAAGATGGTTGTATGATTACG